>NC_056725.1:1101402900-1101407900 GCF_019279795.1 Protopterus annectens | reverse complement strand
TTACAGTCATTTTGGATGGGTTTAGCATAAGTTAATTCCCTTTTTGTTTTCCTTTCCTCAGTGTCCCTTCCCTCCCTGGACTTTCAACTCATGTGTGGGTAGGGAGCACGGCTTGTTCATTGGTCACTTTCCTTCCCTTGTTTTTATGTACTGTGCAAACAAATTTACAGACATTTTAGGAAAGCTGTAAGAAAAGGCCTTCTGAATCCTTTTTGTACCTTAACTATTACTTTCATTCTTATGGATGACAGCATGAAGGAATCATTTCTTGGAGCCTCTATACAAGTCATACCACATCCACTCCATATCTGAGGCAGTAGCATGGCTCCCAAATGAGCGCTGTGCAAGCCACAAACTGAGCTACACCACCTAAATTCATCTGCTGATACCATTTTTAGAATATAAATCTTAAGTGCTGACAGACTAGTGTCATACCACTCCCAAATCTACTATCTGAGCCAAAGACATATCCATCACTGCAGCCATTGTAATCATATCCTCCATAACATTGCTTTTAGCAATTCAGACTTCTGAATTAGTGTAGATCTTAAAGAATTGTATAAGATAGATGTTAAAAGGTAAGCACCAGATTGAATAACTGTGTCACTATTAATTAATAGGGAAACCGTGTTTCCAAGTAAGCCCCCCTCCAAACAAAATTGGATGCAGCATACCAGTGATGCAACCAGTAGACTCCAACTGTCCAATTACCCAAGATAGAGCAGGGCATATACTCATCTATTTAATCAATAAGTATACATTTGTCACATATAGGATAGGTTTACAAATCAAAAAGCAACGTCTATGCACTTCCACATTATATGACAATAAACATGAGTTTTGTTTTGTATGTGTTAACCTGGCCCTTGACAGGAAAGTAAGTGCCAAGATAGTTAAGAGGTAGTGCAAAAGCAAAGAAGAAGAAATATACTTTCTTTATGTATTTTTTTTCTCATGGAGGAACATATTCTATAATCCAAAAGCTAGGGTAATCTAGAGGCGTGCAAGTATACCACAGATGCATCTTAACTCAAGTGGAGTTTTCTATAGTATAAAAAAATGTCTCTGGCCTCTAGTTAATAAATATTACAGTATCTCTGATACTGAATAAAAGCAGAAATAAAACATATTGTAGAATTCCAAAAGATATGATAACCAGTAAAACAACCAAGACGAACCAAATCAACTGTAGAACACTGGTTTATTGCTAGTAAATTTAGTAACACAGCAACAAAGTACTTAGCGCTTTCACCCATACAGTGGCCATCTTCAGAGTACAATCACAGTCACAAAAATTTTCATTTAAATAGAAGCAGCAATTGATGATTATTCAATTAGTTAATCAACTAAGACTAATACAAAAACATCTGTTGTTAATTTAATCTAACGTCTTTATATATATCAAGATACATTGTAGTCCCTAAAAAAAATATATATATATATATATATATATATATATATATATATATATATATATATATATATATATATATATATAAATATATAAGGACAATCCACATCAATAATTCTATGGAAGGATAGTGATGTATATGTGTATAATGTGTGTAATAAATACTTGTGATAAATGTGATAGTTAAAAGTAATAATAATTACAAACTTTAACACATTACTAAAAATATAAATATTAATATATAAATTTATTGATATGAAAACACACATAACAATACCATTTAAATGGACCATAAATACTTGTAAAAAATAAATAAAAACTATGATTATATGAATTGTGATTTAAATGAAAATTTTTGTGAATGTGATTGTACTCTGAAGATGCCCACTGTATGGGTGAAAGCGCTAAGTACTTTGTTGGTGTGTTACTAAATTTACTAGCAATAAACCAGTGTTCTACAGTTGATTTGGTTCGTCTTGGTTGTTTTACTAGAAATAAAACATAGTCTGTGTTTCCAGGTCAAACATGAAGATCACCAGGGCTTTCCATGGGTTAGACAGTCCTTCTGACTGGACTCTTTCTAGTACTGGTACTCTGGGCACAACTCTACTCTACACAAATACTTCCAGACACCTCTAAAACCTTTCTTTGTCTATCTATGTCTCTCTCTCTCTGTCTCTCTCTCTCTCTCTCTCTCTCTGTCACTCTCCTCTGACTTTCTGTCTGTCTCATTTGGACTTGGTAGCACCTCCTTTAAATACTCTGAGGCTACACCTGATGGCCATTTTACACAGGAATAAGTATCCCCCTTTAAAAGGGTGAGCACAGCATGTAATACATTTCAGGCAATGTCAACGAGAGCTCAGATGCAATATCAGAAACCAGGATATTGTATTACAATATACATAAAACCACAAAAAAAACAGCTAACGAATACTCGAGCAAATCCAGATACAAGCACAAAAACAAGTCCAAACAGCAAAAAACTGTATCTGGAACACACAGCAGATATCAAAAAGACAAGAATTCACTGTTAACTATTTATTGAAGGAATAAGCACTTTCACGGTAAACTCCAACACTGCTTCATCAGATAATTAATAAAATGAAACCTTCTTCCTTAAATAGTATCAACAAACCAATCAGTAACATCGGTCCCCCCCCCTACTTAAAACAGACATAGCAACAGTAACATCCACATTCAAAACATATAAAAAATATATATACATATAGATCGTATAGCTGTAAAAGTGTATGCATCTAACATCACACATTAATAAGCGTAAAATTTCTTCTTACATAATAAAACACCATCCTTCCTATCTAAACAATCACCTTAATTTTAGAACAGGTTTAATCGGGACTTGGCCATTCAGGCCCTTCCCTTTATAAGATTGCATTCTCAAGATCCACTGTAATGCAACCATTTCAGTGTTATTTCTAATATTCCCCATTCTTAAAGATTCATAAATCCTATCAATAACCCGAAACTTAAATCGATGATGTTCACCTTCAGTCATGACATGTTTTGCTAATGCATTATTCTCATATTTAATTTTTATAGAGTATAGCTGTTCCCTTATTCTATCTCTAATTCTACGATTGCATTTCCCTATGTAGAATGCAGAGCATTCAACACAATGGGCCAGATAAACTACATCCTTGGTGTTACAATTTGCCTGTACTCTAAAATGGGACCTCCGTTCATCATTTGGACTAGTGAAACTGGTATCAGTCTCAATATAGATGCAATAATTACAGCCACCACAAGGAGTGGTGGCTCAAGAAAGATGACTCACATCAGTGCCCTTATATTTATTTGGATAACACAACTGCTTAAGATTCTTCTTATTCCTGTACCTAAACCTAGGTCTATCTCCCACAACTCCTCTGATCTTATCATCAGTGAGGAGTATAGGCCAATGTTTATGAAATACTTCAGTAATAGCATTAGTGTCATTGCTGTATTGTACAGAGATAGTCAGTGGATATATATTCTCCTTCCTAGGTCCTCTGATGTCACTACCCATCCCAAAATATAGTTTCACCCTACTAGATCTCAATTCAGTACTAGCATGTGCCCCCAATTTGACCTCTCTTTTCCTATAACCTCTCCTGCTTAGTTGCATCTTCAAGTTCTTCATCTCCTCATCAAACCCTGAATCTTTAGCATTAAGTTTGGACACCCTCATCCCATGCCCCTTAACAATGTTATGAAATATATGGGGTGGATGCATGCTTGTCCAAAGCAGAAGTGAATTCCTATAACATTCTTTTCTAAACAAGTGTGTACTAAAGGATCCATCTACAGATCTATCCACTGTAACATCCAAAAAATCAATAGTGGATGCTGAATGCGTAACAGAGAATTTCAAAAATATTGTGGTATCATTTAGGTATTCCACAAATTTATCTAAGTCATTCTTACTCCCTCTCCACAACATATAAATGTCATCCACAAAATGATTGTAGAAACTAATATAGCTCAAAAACACATGCTCATCAAAGACAAACATGTCCTCCCATTGTGCCATGACCATATTGGCGTAGCTATTGGCACAAGAAGTGCCCATAGCTATGCCAGAGGTCTGAACATAATAATTCCCATCAAAAATAAATACATTATTCTCAAGAATGGCCTCAATCATGTCAATGTATGTGCTGTCATAGTTACTGTGGGAATGTAGATATCTACCTACAAAATCAATCCCTACATCGTTAGGTATGACGGTGAACAAGGACTGAACATCCATTTTTACCATCATACATTCCAGTGATACACTATTCTGATGAACAGACGTATATAAGTTCTGTAAAAAATGTTTTGAGTCCCATAGTACCACACCAGAAGTGTCCAAAACTGGTCTTAACTTCTTCTCAACAAAAATTGAGAACGGTTCCATCAGCCATCCAGCACCAGCCACTATTGGTCTGAAAGGGGAGTCACAGGATCCTTATGGATTTTTGGCAGACCATGAAAGGTCGGAGCACATGGTAGCTCAACAGTTAAATACTCCGCCATGTCAGCATCAATGCAATCATTCAAGAAACAATCATGTATAATATTATGCACACATGAAATAATACAGTGCACTCCCTCTATACTAATCCCAGCATAGGTAGAAGCATCATTTAACATGGTATTAATACAGTCAAAGTAGAAATTCTTCTCCATTATCACAACCGCCCCACCTTTATCGACGGGAAAAATAACTATACTGGAATCATTCATTAATACATTCAACGCATCTCTCTCATTAACAGACAAATTACTGAAATTACAACATCTCATGTTATTATCAAAAATAGTCCTAATGTCATCCTCACAAAGCTTAACAAAGGCCTCCACCAAAGGATGATTCTGAGGGACAAAACTACTATTTTTTAAAAATACAGTTCTGATTCACAGCATTGTCAGGAAAAATTAATTTCATCATCAAATTCCTGCTAAAAAGTCTCAAATCTATTAAAGTATTCAATTCATCTGCTCTACCAGCAGGGATAAAGGAAAGACCCTTCTCCAATACTGATAGCTCAGCAGTAGACAGAACTCTATTAGAAAGATTATAAACTATAGATTGTTTACATTC
>NC_056725.1:1101192900-1101400400 GCF_019279795.1 Protopterus annectens | reverse complement strand
TCAACAAATAAATGCAATTACTGGCCAACATCTGCACCGGCTCCTGGAAAGAAATAAAGTCACAAAACAGCACCTGCTAAGATTGCAGCAACAAATGTCCATTATAATAAGTCAACCATCCATTGCATTGGGGATCTAGAAAACAAGTACAACTCTAAAAACATCAAGGCAGAAGACAATATAGATGTTTATTTGAATGCATGCAAGAGAAATGCAGCTAGAGGAAATGGCCCCAGTCAAACGTCCTTATATCTTATTGAAGACTCACTAAAAGCCAACATAGGCCTTAAAGATGTTGATTCATTCAACTTCAAAAACTGAAACAAGAAATTCTAGCTAGGTTTAAGCATCAGTGAAGGTATAGCCACTTAATTTTTACACCTAAACATTTAGCATGGACACTGGTGATGTTACATTTGGCTGATTTAATACATATTTTGAAATTGCGCCTATTATGTAAGTACAGATCTACCAATCTTGAATATAAATAAATTTAAAATGGCATCTTATGAAACTGGGTATTCCAGAGTGACCCTAAATCTCCTAAACAGCCAGTTGTTTTAGTAGCAGTTCCATTCTTAATTGAAATCTCAAACCAAGGCAGATTTGCATGCACCAAGAGCTAAAACTAAGCCTTCACCTACCGTATATACTCGCATATAAGCCTACATCGCATATAAGTCAACCCCCTAAAACTGCTTTAAAATGGCCAGTTTTTGCAAAAACCCGCATATAAGCCTTTTGGAATGACATAAAAATGTGTTCTGCTCTTTCCACATTGTTTGCTATAATAATATCTGAACCTCCGCTCATAAGTTGTTCACAACTGATGATTAACGAAGTATATATTTAGAAAAAATTATACATTTTGATATGAATAAAGATGAAAATTCTTTTGTTGTGTTTTATTTATTCACAAAAAACTATCACATTTCTGTTTATAATTTACCGTAGTGTTCTTACAAATAATTAGAAACCTTCAAAATCATTGTCACTATCACCCTCATCGTCAGACTCCCCAAACAGCTTTCTCCATTCCTCTTCTGTGTACTGAACATTGTCATCATCCCACAGTACCTCATCTGCATCCTCTGGTTCTGCATCATCTTCGCTGTCTGAGGCTGTTTCCTGAGTCTCCTCCTGCCACAGGTAGTCATCTTCAGTGCCAGAAATGACTTTTGTACCATTTCTGCAGGAATCTCATCCCATGCTGTCTTCACCCACGACACAACTGTAGGCAAGGAAGGTCGCTTGAAATTGCCTTTAGCAGTCAACTCAGCTTTGCCTTCTGCCATCCATAGTGTCCACAGGTTTCTCATCTTTGTCTTGAATGGCTTGTTTAGGCTCACATCCAGAGGTTGCAGCATGCCAGTCAATCCTCTGGGTATGACCGCTTGAGTTGTCTTTTCCTCCTTGAGCTTCCTCTTTACCTTCTCTGTTAGATGGGCCTTGAATTGGTCCCAGACTAGCAGAGAAGGTTTCTTCAACAGGCCTCCATTTCTCCTCACCACATTTGATTGAGCCATTTCTTCACTCCTTCTTCATCCATCCATCCTTTTGGGTGTTGATGGATGATCACACCACTGGGGAATTTATCCTTTGGGGGAGTCTTTCTCTTGAATATTACTATTGGAGGTAATTTCCCCCCATCTGCAGTACAGGCCAATACCACGGTGAAATGAGTCTTCTCATGCCCAGTCGTCTTGATCAGCACAGTTTTTTCACCCTTTTTGTTGAGTGTAACTGTGCTGGGCATGTCAAAGCACATGGGTGTCTCATCCATGTTGCCAATTCTGCAGAGAGGGAAGTCACCAGCCTTTCTTTGATCAATAACATACTTTTGAAAATCCAAAAGTTTATGTTCATATTGTGATGGCAATTTTTGTGCAATTTTCGTTCTCTGTCTCAAACTTATAGAGTGTCTGTTCAGAAAACGTGTACACCAACCTATGGAAGCAGTGAACCCTTCATATTTCTTGGCTTGTGCAATCTTGAGGGCTTGCAAACGAACACTTAGCCGAGAAACTCCATATCCATTTTGTATCTGGGCTTCAAACCACTCGAAGATCTCCTTCTCCATTTCTGGATACTGTCCATGTTTTAGTCCCCTGTTCGCACGTTTGTCCTTAGGTGCAATATCCAGTGATGTATCCTTTTTCCATCGTCTGACATTGCTTTCATCTACACCAAACTTTCTTGCTGCCTCCAGGTTGCTTGTTTCTTTAGCGGCCTTTATCACTTTTAGCTTGAAGTCAGCAGTATGGGATATACGTTTTCTTTTTTCTACAGGCATGGTGTATTGCACAAATAATTTTACAACTAAAATTATCAAAGTTCAGCACACTTTGCTATTCCCCTATAAGCCACGCGACCCTCATCCCCCTTCCCATGCGCTGCGCTGCCTACCAACTGGCTGCCTCTGTTTTCCCTCTTCGTGCCTATGCATGCGTACAAAAGCTTTCAAGCTTTGTGCGCACACCAGTGGCAATCCGTAACCAAGGCCGGGGCTAGTGGTGACGCCAAGGTGATTGGTAGATAATGTGATTTAAGGGGATTCCTTTACGACTGCCTTTGTTTGAGCGTGTTATTTCTAAGAAATCAGACCGTGTACCGATGACGTTGGCTTCACCGCTAGCTCTAGCTTGGTTACGGCTCACCACTGGTGCATTCATTTTGTTTTATGCACATATAAGCTGACCCCCTGATTTCAGTATTGTATTTTATAGTTCTAAATTCGGCTTATATGCCAGCATATATGGTAAATACCAATTTGCTGCAAGCACGAAAAAGTTATCATCTGAGTTAGTCTGTTTAAATTATCGAGAAAATGGCTTGGAGCAAAATACTGCACAGTTATTAAAAATAGGACTGAGCCTGTCAAAAATGTTAAAGTTAATAAACATGTACATGAAAGCATACCTGTGAAATGTAATAACATCTGCTTCTTGACATTTTGGTGTTATCAAGCTTGCTAAATACTCCTCAGCAGTAAGATCACAACATGTTTGCAAACATAAAATGACTAGCAAACAAAGAATTGAATTTATGTGTGTGTGAAGATAAAATGGATACTTTATAACACGGGTAGAAATATTGAACATTTTAGACAAAATGTTATACCCAGTTCTCTAGCGTCAAACTTAATACATGATGTGATAATTAGCAAATACTTTTTTCAATTCAATTCACTAATGAAGATATGGAGATATCTTGCCAGAACTAATAGCCTCAGTAAAGAAAAAGATGCAAGACTAGAAGGCACAAAATAAACTGAGATTTGGCATGTAGGCAGATTTTTACACAAATGTGATAGTGAGTCTTGGCAAAATACTTTAATTGTTAAAGTAATAGACTAGACAAGTGTGGAATCTGACTGGAAAGACCTCATAGTTAATAATACATTAAGGAAAGTATGTGTAGATACCTGTGCCTCCATTTATAAGATTATATGCAACAGCCTCCAATTCACATCAGAATACTGATTAAAATATTGCTGACATCATCAAACTCCAGATGAGCCATGTCTATTTCAAGAAGTCTTAGAGGGGAAACATATATTATATAGACCTAAACAGAATAAAACAAGCACAGTAGGGAAAACAGATAAAAGAGCTCCACTTTGCAGATGTATTTTTAACTAAGAAATTAACTGTTCTATGGGATAAGTAAAAAAGACAACAGATACTTAGCTAGTTGTGATGATATGGGATACTGCCAGCATAACTACTTGCAGCTTTGTAAATAATGATATCCTTTAAATATCAAATGGATGTGTACAAGATGCTTCTGTTACAAATGTATTGGAACTGTATGGCATTTGAGTATCAAACTGATTTGTACAGATGCTTATGTTGCAAATGTATTAGAATTATATGGCATTTGCATATAAAAATGTATTTGTAAAGTTGCTAGTGTTGAAAAATGTATCAATAGTGGGTCTTGCTGGACAGAGAATGAATATACATGTGAGACTGTATGTATATATGTTAACAATAGACCCTGGAAGAGCAGAGGTTAACCAGCTTACTTACTTTAAGAAAAATAAGGGAAATGTAAATGAGCTGTTGAACCATTAAAATGGCATCCAACTGTAATGAATAGGACCAGAGATGATCAGTTTGGGAGAGACCATTGTTTAATAGCCTCTGTAAAGAAGATGGAAAGTACTGCAATTGTTTAATGGCCCCAGGGCACTGCAATAAACATTTAGATGTGTATTGTAACTGTCTATGCTAAATTTCTGCCTCAGCTTTATAGGGGGATAATGTGAGAACCTAGAGTTTGGTGGCCAGAAAAGGTCATTCTGCCATCCATCTTAGAAATTATGTTTTAGATATTACAGTCGGAAATCTCTCAGCACTGAGTATTCTGTCTTGGACATGACAACAAGAAGGACCATTCACTACATCATCTGCCTTGCTCTATTAAGTAAGTAGTGAATAGTAATCCTCCTAGATTCAGTCAGGAAAATATAGTGAAACTTAGTTTAGATATTGTTTTTCTTTATTTATCTGAGTCTGTTCTTCAATATTATTTAAAGTATTTCCTGTGATTTGAAGTCTGTGGTTTACTGAAAATATATATTCCATATTTTCATATTCTTTTATTGTTTATTATTAAATATATTTAAAATGTTTATTGCGGCTGGTCCTTTTAGAAAGTATTTAACCTTTGAAAGTACTTATATTTATTTGGTGACACTGTGTGGACCACTCCTGAAGACCTAGATGTCCAGGTCAACTGCTACCATTTGTATCAGTATTAATAATTGGATACCCTTTGTTAAGGGCCTTAGAGTAGCTGATTGTGGAGTGTCTGGTGGCAAAGATAACTACCTGATACTCTGGCAGAAGGAGGCACAGCAGTAAATCTATGACAGCCTTTCCCAGGTGTGCATGTGTGGAGTGTGTGTGTGTGTGTGTGTGTGTGTGTGTGTGTGTGTGTGTGTGTGTGTGTGTGTGTGTGTGTGTGTGTGTGTGTGTGTGTGTGTGTGTGTGTGTGTGTGTGTGTGTGTGTGTGTGTGTGTGTGTGTGTGTGTGTGTGTGTGTAAAAAATTAAATCCCGAAGACCGCCTGTTAGCTACTTCAGGCAGGGAAATTATGGACTGGTCTCACAGAGAGGGGGCTGATCACTCAATGAGGACCTAACTGTACAGCTGTAGCAGTGGGGAGTCTTATTAGGGACCTGGAAGGAGACATATATAGAGAAATCCAGACCCCGGGGTGATTGTGTATGCTCTTAAAGGAAATTGTACTTGGTGCAGAGAGCTGCATCTGGAAATACTGAGTGTATTTATTTCTCTCAAAGTCTCTGACCGGTGTCAGTGATGAGGACTGAGGCTCCTTGATTACTGGCCCAGTGTGGGGATGTCACATATTGGTAAGTAATGGTGTGGATATTATTTGAACTTCTATAGCCTGTAAGCAGTTGTTACCAAATGTGTACTGTCAAGCAGCCACAAAGTAGACATTCAGAGTTTCATATCACAATAGATGTATTTATTTACTTTTTATTAGCTTAGTCATGGAGAGCAGGCAAGGATATCAGCAGAGGGTTATGGCAAGCTGACAAGGAACCAGTTGGCTGAGATGTGCCAAGCCAAGGCATTGTTGCATGCCAACCTGACTAAAGGGGAAATTATTGCAGCCTTAATCACAGCTGCAGCACAGATCAGCAACCAAGAGGGCAACCAGTCTGGCATTGGGGATGTGCAGCTCTCAGAAACAAGACAGTTCACTTTTTCCTCAGAGGACTTAAAAACCCATCTGTAGTTAAAGAGACTAGAACTAGAGGTCAAACATTTGGAATTAGAATGAGTAGAAAGTATGAGGCCTTTGGAGGCTGAAGAAAATTAGAAACAGAGGCAACATGAAAAAGAAATACTGACCCTTTGCAAGGATCATAGAGGTAAGGGGGAAGGGAGTAGCCAAATCCCAGAAGTAACAAAGGTCAGTAAATTTCTTCCTCAATTTATGGAGGGTGATAATTTTGATAGTTGTATTCATATATTTTGAAAGAGTATGTAAACAGCATAATGCTGACCAAGGGCTCTGGGTATGGTTCCTGACCCCCTTGCTCCATGGGAAAGCTGTAACTGCTGTTTCTAAATTGTTTGATACTGATTGCTTAAACTATGATACAGTTAAAAATGTTTATTGAAATGTTTTAAGTGAATGCCTGAAGCTTACAGAAAGAAGTTTTGTGAGCATAGTCGCAAGACAGATGAAAGTGTGTGGGATTATGTTGCTGAGTTAAGCACTTATTTTCATAGGTGGGTGAGTGAGTGTCAGGTCACCCCATTTGAAAGGCTGGCAGACCTTTTGTTGAGGGAACAAACCCTTAACACTTTGCCTGAGGACATGAGAATCTGGTTGGTAGACTGAAAATGCAGCTCTGCAGATGAGTTGGGGAAAAATGGAGATCCGTACTTAGCAAGCAGGGCAGCACTGCAGAGGAAAGGGATACCCATTGCTGCACATGGATATAAGGGAACCTCTGGTGGGCAGCCTAAACCACCCCAACAGAGACTGCCAGTAACAGATGAAGCCACTAGTTGAGGTACATGGACAAGATCAGGGGTTAAATCTTTTAAGTGTAATCAGTGGGGCCATGTAGCATATAGATGTCCATGGAGGCCAACAGATTGCCAGCGGAAAGTTGTCTGGAGACAACAGGGGTATCAAACTACTACCAGAGTTTGAATCCTATCTTGGTGGATTGAAAACAGGCCACTGCCAAGAGAGGCAAGGTCTCTGATTTAACCATTGTAAAGCCTGCAGTACTTGCTTGGGAAATTCACTCTATCAGAGCTTTCAGAGGGATCCCATTCCAAATGCCTTTGGCCAGGGTTCACCTTGACTAGGAGGGTGGGAAAGGGGAGCGAGCAAGTAGGCCTGTTTGAGGATATCCCTGCAGATGTCTTGATAGGGAATGATTTTGATAATGCAGGACCTTGTGTGCATGCAGTGGCATACAGTCAGGCTTGGAGACAAGTATGTGGGTCAGGTAGCCGGGGGAGACCCAGAAAGTCCACATCCCTGAAGCTAGGACTGGTGATGTGGCTAACTCAGGAAGGGAGCTATCCTGTTGCAGTGAGCCTGGAGATGAGACCCAGCTGCTGGTAGGTATTGATGTTCCCTTGGACAGAGAGACTACAAGGGCAGAGGTGAGTGGTAATTCCCCGGCTGGACAGTGAGGCACCACTGACAGAGGATACCAGACTTCCCATGGAAGGGAAGCTGGGAAGATTCATGAATGTATAGCTCAGACAGGTTCAGCTCTCAGACCATACACTAAGAGGATTGAGGGAGGTAGCTTGGGAGGCACCTAATTGTGAAGGAAAAGGGTAGTTTGTATATGGGAACAAAGGATTACTGTATAGAGAGTGGACCTCTGAGGAAGGGCTAGAGGGTGAGGTAATACAGCATTTGGTAGTGCTTAGAGCCTACCATCTGGCACTTCTAGCCATAGCCCATGACATTACTTTTGCAGGCCATATGGACATAAAGCATAGCAATAGATGTATTATGCAGAACTTTTATTGGCCTGGGATTGCAAGCAATGTAATGGGGTATTGCAGGACCTGTAAGCAGTGCCAAAAAGTAGGCAAGGCAGGCGACAAAGTCAAAGCTCCTTTAAAGCCTTTGCCTTTGAGTGAGGAGCAGTTTCAGGGGGTTGCTATGAATATTGTGGGGCCTCTGAGTACACCAAGTTCCACAGGGAAGAAGTATATCCTAGTGGTAGTAGATTATGCTACTAGATACCCTGAGGTAATGGCTCTGTCCTCCATCGATACAGAGAAGGTGACAAATGCTTTGCTAAAGATTTTTGGCAGGGTAGGTTTCCCAAAAGAAATACTGACTGACAGAGGTGCCAATTTCATGTCAGACCTGCTGGCTTGTCTGTGGGAGCACTGGGTGAAGCATCTAAATACCACCCACTACCACCCCCAGACTACTGGTCTTGTGGAAAGCTTAAACTCTATGCTAAGGACCATGCTACAGGCATTTGCAGACCAGTTTAAGAGAGAGTGGGACAAATATTTGCCCCATCTATTGTCTGCATACAGGGAGGTTTCCTGGGAATCCACAGGTTTTTCACCCTTTGAGTTAATGTATGGGCATAGGGTGAGTGGACCTTTAAATATGATTTGTGATGAGTGTAAGGGTGAGTGTGAATTCCACAATGAGTCTGTTGTGGCATATGTCCTAGCAGGAGACAACAGCAGAAAAAGATCTGGCATGACAGAAATGCTCAAGGCAGAGAGTATGCTGTGGGACAGCAAGTTATGGTGCTCATTCCTGTCAGACACAATAAGCCGCATGCAGCTTGGGCGGGACCCTTCAAAGTAGTAAGGGAGGTCAGTGATGTTAACTACATGGTAGAAGTGCTAGGCAGGAAGCAGGGGCACAAATTGTGTCATGTTAACATGATGGAGCTTACTATGTTAGGGAAGCCCTTGTGCTGAGTATTTGCAGTGGATGGCAGGAGGGGTCTGAGGGGGATCTGGTGAGAGATCTCCTCAGTGAGGCTTGGACTGATTCCCCCCCCCCCCCCAGTGGAAGGGGTTGCAATGTCTCAGCCACTATCCCCTACCCAGGTTCAAGAAATTCGAGCAGTGTTACAGTAATTTGAGAACATGTTCACTGGAAAACCAGGGTGCACCCACCTTATGTAGTACCATGTGAATGCAGGGCCCCAAAGACTGATCGAGCAGGCCCCTTACAATGTGCCTGACTAAGTCAGACAAATTTTGAGGGAGGAGATACAGGAGATGTTGGAACTGGGAGTAATCCAGGAGTCCAGCAGTCCCAGGGCCTCCCCAGTGATGCTGGTACCAAAGAAGGATGGCAGCATCAGGTTGTGTCTTGACTACAGGAAACTAAATAGTCGCACAGAGTCAGATGTTTACCCCAGGACAGATGAAGCCTTAGAGAAGTTGGATGAGCTTAAGTATCTGACTACTACTGATCTTACCAAGGACTATGGGCAGGTTTTTTTGACTCCCAGTGCTAGACAGAGGTCAGCCTTTGTGACTCATTTTGGCTTGTATGAGTTCAGAAGATGCCCTTTGGGATGAAAAATGCCCCAGTGACTTTCCACAGGAGCAAGAGATTATGCCCTTGCTTACCTTGATGTCATCTACAGCCATTTCTAGCAAGAGCACCTTCAGCATGTCAGGGAGGTGCTAGGCAGACTGCAAAGGGCAGGGTTTACCATTAAGCACAGTAAGTGTTAAATGGTTATGTCAGAGGTCTTCTACCTGGGAAATAGAGTAGGGAGTGGCATGATCAGGCAAGAACCTGAAAAAAATGGTAGCCACTCAGGCATGGCCTGCCCCTGTTACCACAAAAGCAGGTAAGGGCATTCTTAGGGGCAGTGGGGTACTATAGAAAGTTTGTCCCCAATTATGGTACAATAGCTGCTCCCCTTCACAGACCTAATGTGAAAAAAAACAGCCAGATAAGATAGTGTGGAGCCCAGAATGTGAGCAGGAATTCCAGAAGCTAAAAGGAGCTTTGGGAAGTATCCCTGTGTTAGTCCAGATTACAGCAAATAATTTGTTGTGCAGGTGGATACGTCAAACCATGGGGTGGGGGGTATACTTAGCCAGGTTTCCTCAGAGGGTTAAGAGCACCCAGTGGTATATCTGAACCATAGACTCCAACCCAGAGAGAAATGTTACGCAGCCTTAGTAAAGGAATGTCTAGCCATAGTATGTGCAATGCAGAAACTTCTGCCTTATATGTATAGAAAGAAATTCACTGTAGTTACATACCACAATTCCTTAACATGGCTACAAAGAGCCAGCCAGCAAAATGTGGAGTTATTCAGGTGGAGCTTAGGATTACAGGCATATGATATGACAGTGCAGCACTGTAGTGGGGTCAGCATTGCCAAGGCAGAAGGAATCTCAAGATAGGGTGTGGGATAATGTATTCCCAGACAGGCTCATTCCTCTCAAGGAATGTTTTGCAAAGGTCACTTGAAAAACTAGCTTGAGTCTTCGAAGGGGGGAGAGATGAGATGATATGGGCTAGTGCCAGCATAGCTAGCTGGAGTTTTGTAAAGAATTATATCCTTTGAATATTAAACTGATGCATACAAGATGCTTGTGTTACAAATTTATTCAAATTGTATGGCATTTGAATACCAAAATGTATTTGTAAAGTTGCTAGTGCTGAAAAATGCATGCTGGACAGAGAATGAATATACATGTGAGACTGTGTGTATATATGTTAGCAAAGGACACTGGAAGATCAGAAGTTAACCAGCTAACTTACTTAAAGAAAAATATGAGAAATGTAAATGAGCTGTTAAAATGGCATCCCACAGGATGAGAGACAGTAGGCCTGGGAGAGGCCATTCTTTAATAGCCTCTGTAAAGAAGTGGGGAAGCACTGTAATTGTTTCATGGCTCCAGGGCACTGCCATAAACATTTAGATGTGTATTGTAACCATCTATGCTAAATTCATGTCTCAGCTTCAAAGGAGAATACTGCAGGAACCTACAGTCAGGTGACCAGATGAGGTCATTCTTCCAGCCATGTTGGAAATTATGTTTTAGATATTACAGTGGGTAGTCTCTCAGCATTGAATATTCTGTCTTGGGCCTGACAACAAGAAGGACCAATCACAACATCATCTGCCTTGCTCTATGAAGTATCTAGGGAATAGTAATTCTCCTAGATTCAGTCAGTAAAATATAGTGAAGCTTAGTTTAGATATTGTTTTTATTTATTTGTTTGTGTCTGTAATTCAATTTTATTTTCAATATTTCCTGTGATTTGAACTCTGTGGTTTACTTTAAAAATTAATTCACTTTTTTCATATTCTTTTATTATTTATTATTAAATATATTTAAACTTTTATTGCGGCTGGTCCTTTTAGAAAGTATTTAACCTTAGAGAGTGCTTATATTTATTTGGTGACACTGTGTGGGGCTACTCCTGAAGGCTAGCTGTCTTTGTCAGCTACTACCATTTGTATTAGTATTAATATTACACAGTAAAATTGGACATCCTTTGTTAAGAGCCTTAGAATAGCTGATTGTGGAGTGTATGGTGGCAGTGAAAACTACCTTATACTCTGGAAGGAAGGGGGCACAACAGGTAAATCTGTGCTAGCCATTCCCAGGTGTGTGGGTGTGTGAAAAATGAAATCTCAAAGAGTGTGTGTGTCAGCTAATTGGGGCAGGGACATGAAGCACAGATATAGGGAAATCCAAATCCCAGGCTTTGTGTGTTCCCTGTGTACCCGTAAGGGAAATTGCACTTTGTGCAGAGAGCTGTAACTGGAAATCATGAGTGTATCTATTTCTCTCAAAGTGAACAGTCTCCCACAAGTGTCAGCTGTGAGGATCAAGACTCATTGATTACTGGCCCAGTGTGGGGGCATCACACTAGTAATTAGTCACAAGGCCTTTTGGAGACCTTCTGATATAAATTATCAAATAGCCCATTTTGTGCGGTCATATAGGAATGGATAAGGTAAAAGCTATGATTCTTGCTAGATTTTACTGGCCTGTCATTATGAAGATTGTGTGCAGGATGCCATATGATGTCAAAAGATAGCACAAACTCCAGAATTTAACACCTTCTGGTGCCCTTACCCATAAAGGTATCACAATGAACATCTTATGTCTGTTAAAACTGAGTAAAGGTCATCAGTATTATCCTGGTAATCGCAGTTTATGCAACAAATTTCTTGAGGCAGTATGATTACTATAGGTTAATAGGTCAATGCCTAGTTAATTGCAAAAGAACATGTACATCTGTATTGCAGAGTGGAAATTACCCAATAACTTTTTACTAAGCAAGGCACCCCATTCATGTATAGAGTAATGCACGAACTTTGGCAATTTTTAATGGAAACAGCTAGGACCTTCTGCATACCACCCTCAAATGGATGAGCTACTGAACTGCTTCAATAAAATGTTAAAATCTATGTATGAAAGGCTATAGAAGTGGATGGGAAAATGGATACTAACTGCTTCCATATCTTCTCTTTAGTGTAAGGGAACTATCCAGAGCATCATCTGGATTTACCCCATTTTAAATGCTATATGGCATACATTTCCATTGTTGCATATATGCCAATGAAATAAATATAGGAGGAAGAAAACACAGTGTGATACAGCATTTTAAAGACCAGCAGGACAGATTAAGATAACAATGCCTACGAAGAGCAAAGGAAACACAACAAAGACCATATAGCAAAAATTATTGACTTGTAGAATTCAAACCAGGAGATAAAGTACACGTGTTAGTACCCACTATAGAAAACAAGTCCCATACAAAATGACATGGACCTTTTGAAAGTGTGGAAACAATGAAATAAATTACGTTGTGAGATAGTCCTGAAAAAAGAAACCAGAACAGTTAGTACATACATTAATATAGTGTTTTTGATTTTACTCACAATATCTTGAAAATTTGTATTTTCTTAATCTGATATGTTTTGTAATCAAAGTTGGTGATCATTTGCTTTGAAATATGTTTGTAAATAATGTTTGTTTACTGTTTTTCTTTTGAATTATCAAAATGTGCTTTCTACCCTTGTTTTGGAACTTTTGGAACTGAAAATGGGCATTTCAGTTCTCAGACAGACTTTCTCAGCAATTAAAATCAAATAAATAAATTAAAGAAAGAAGAAAACACTCTAAATTTTAAGCTTTAATAGCCTTCCTGCATCAAGCTGGATTGACTGCTAACTCAGTTAAGCATAAATTAGACATGATAGAAGCAGACTATTTTGGGCTACATAATAGACCAGGACATAATGAAACTATAGGCTGAGAAAACTGAAACAATATGAAACTGGCCCATGCCACCAACAAAGAAACGGTAAGTATTTGTTGGCTTGGCCTGCTATTACCGGAAAGTTGTTTTCAATCTTGCTTTCATTGCTCGTTCCATGACTAACATGACCTAGTGTAAGGCTTCCTTGAAGGGTAAATGAATAGTTAATGCAGAGCAAGCTTTTAAGCAATTAAAATTTATCCTCAAAACTTTTTCAGGCAGTTCATGGTAGACACAGATTCCTCTAAGGTAGGCACTTTTGTGGGCCTGTCTCAGCTAATAGATGGGAATTAACATCCCATCTAATATTTAACTAGAAAATTCATCAGTGCTGAAATCCATCATAAAGGTATATAGTTAGAATCTCTTGCCATAAAATAGGCCCCAGCACCCTAAAATTCTATTTAGTTTGTAGGGAATGTATTTTAATTACTGAGTGTGCCACTCTACAATAGTCCTACAATCACAAAGATCCCAATCCAACATTGCCCAGCCTGCATGGACCATCTAACATTATCATTTTTAAAATCCATTATCATCACCATCTAGTTATATGAATGTGTACAAGCTGTCTTGGGTTCACTTTCTATCTGACTCATGTAATAATCATGTTCCTAATCTGGAGAGGGGTCATGTGGCATTGTTATTGTTGAGCCTGGGAAATACTGCTTGTGGTGTTATGCCTGCTCTTTGTACACCAGCTAGTCAGCAGCTGTGCTGATGGAAAATATACCAGACTGGCTAGAACTTTGGAAAGAATCTAGGAGTGCATTAATGACTGCAGTCTGTCTATGTTACTCTCCATTGTATGTAAAGCTCAAGTTAAAACTGAAAAGCAGATTGCAGATACTGTTTTTAGCCATAGTCTGGTGTTTGACAGAATAGTAGGCAAAAATGTCATCAGGGAGGATTTAGTGTAATGGTTAAGATCTCCACCTCATGGACACAAGTTACAGGGCAGAATTCTGACTTCAGGTTATTAACCAGGCATAAAACGGCCCTCTGAGGCACCTATAAACCTAAATAGTTGTAAACAGAACCATTGTTTTAATTAGGTAAATACGTTATTATCAGGCAAAGAGAATTATTTTAATGAATTATGTTATTAAATGCTGTAAAAAGGCAGTGCAGTAGCCCCACAAACCAAATAATTTGGCCTCTTATACATGAGGAATAGTTGCCTGGAACATCACTTCTGGGTGAAATTTTATACTAAAGAAGAATCCCTGTAGACTGCCTTGAGATAACCAATACATCTTGCTCTGAAAGAAAACAGAGGGGAGATCCTCTACAGGAGAGCATCTTTATGCTGTTGGCTTTAATTCCTGCTTCTTGCCAGTACAGGGAGAAATAATTGAATGATTTTGAAACAAGTATTACCCTGTTTGTGAAGGTTTTGGAACATTTTAAAACAGAAGGGATACTATACGTCTTTTCCTTTTGTTCAGAAATTTGTTTTGATTCTCTTGGAGATACATGAAAGAGTTGGCACCATTGCATTTTGCTTTATTTTTTTATAATCCTTGAACTTTAGTGCATTAATATAATATATATATATATATATATATATATATATATATATATATATATATAAAAAAACAAATTTACGTCTGTGTTATATAGGAAGCCCACATACTCGAACATGCTTTTGCATTATGACAGTTGGCATCCCATACATCAGAAGATGGCCCTAGTTAGAGGGCAATACATGAGACTAGCTAGAATGGTGTCGGAAAATGACAAATTTATTGATGAATGTATGGTATTATTGGGAATGTTAACAAAAAGGGGTTATCCTGAACAATTTGCCAAAAATATCATGGACGAGGTTGATAAAAGAGAACTGATGGTGGTTACTGTATTCTTTTGGATAACAGAGATGGGATGGGACAAAATGCTTCCCTTGAAAAGGCCAATAGCTTTGAGAGGGTTTTAGTGTAACCATTTACAAAAAACTTTTATGATATCCATAACATAGTTTTCAAACATTGGAATGTATCTACACTTGAACAAGAGTTAATTACTGTATTGGATAACAATCCTACTATTGTATATAGGAAGGAGACCTCATTTAAAGGTATGTTGGAGAGAGTTCATACACCTTTTATGGAAGGTGGTTGTTTTAAATGCGGTAGGTGCCTTCAATGTAAATTTATGTTGGAAGCAAAACAGGTCAGAATTCCCCATTTTGGGGTGATAAAACCAAGTAGAAAATATTTTTCTTATTCTAAGGGGGTAATTTATGTCACTATGTGCCAGCTCTGCGAAGGGTTCCATGTGGGTAAGACCAAGAGGGCCATTAAGCAGAGAGTGTATCAGTACAATTGTAACATTCTTAACAAAAATGTAAACAATGCCTTGTTCAGGCATATTAGAGACCATCCTAACCATACTGTTAAGTTTTGTGTGATTGATAATGTAGACCTTGGGTCAAGAGGGGGTCCCCCTGATGATTATCCTGAGTTTTTAGAAATGAAATGGCAGGTTAGATTGAATGCTTCCATCCATCCTGGACCCAATAATAGAATTACACTTTGCCCCTTACTGAAATTAAAATCTACTTTTTGCATTTAGCGGTTTTAATGCATGTTAACATAAGGGGTTTATTTCATGAATACAATGGTCTAAATTATTATACTTTAGGTTTAAATGTTATTGGTATGAATATATTTTAGTTTCTCTGAAGAGCTTTCATGAGAATATATATATATATATATATATATATATATATATATATATATATATATATATATATGTGTATATATATTTTTTCTCAAAACATTTTTTTTTCTTTTTCAAATACATTTGAATGAATGAATTCCATATTATTTATACATAACATCTTACATAACTATGCACACTATTTACATGAGCCTGACACTATAACAGATCTTAATGTATACAGTTACTTTATAAGTCTGTCCAATTCATTATCAGAGTATCTGATCAATTATTGTATAGTGTCAATCAACGATAAGACTTTTCCCCAAGGGTTGTCGATAAATGGCTTAGGGTGAATCCTTACTTCTTTAATTTTAATTTTCAATAATGCTGTGGTCTTCATTAGGCTGTAGAAGTCTTCCAAAGTTGATATTGTATTTGTATTCCATCTTCTTGTTATACACTTCCTTGAAATTGCAAGTATAGTCCGTACTAGATACATGTTTGACCTCTTCAAATGAGGACCTTCATTCACAATTTAATAAACAAAAGAGCTTTAGTTAAATAAAATGATTCATTAAGAAAAGCTTGTAGAACGTTATTAATACCATTCCAAAATGGTTTAATTTTAACACAAAGAAAATGTGGTTCCAATCTGCATTGTGTACTTGCTCACATCTCCAACATATTTCTTTTATGGAAGAAGTAATTTTACTGATTATATCTGGGGTTAAGAATGCTCTGTGCAAGCATTTCCAATTAAAAAATTTCCAGTATTGTGTAAAGGATGTATATTTTATCGATAATAAGATATTTGTTTTAATATCTTCAGTTAACTGTATTGAGTGTTCTTTTGTTATATATTTCCAATATGAGGTTTTGGGTGTTGTTTTATAGTGTGTGTATATATTTATATATATATATATATATATATATATATATATATATATATATATATATATATATATATATATATATATATATATATATATATATATATATATATATATATATATATATATATATATATATATATATATATATAATATATATATCCATGTGTGTGTGTGTGTGTGTGTGTGTGTGTGAGAACATATATATATATATATATATATATATATATATATATATATATATATATATATATATATATATATATATATATATATATTTATATATACATACATATCTTAAGTGAGTATGTATGAGGGAGTGACAGATTTAAGAGTAACTCATTGTTGAAAAGTTATTTGTACCAGCCCACTTACAAGGCTAACAAACAGTAAATACATTTATGTTACAATCAATAGATTTTATGTGCTTACATCTGTCTTTAGTTAACATGCTGCCAAGTAGACAAGTTAAGTCATTAGGCCAAGGCAAGTAAAAAAGAAATTAAGAACAAACAACCAGAAACACTAATTTATTCTGACAAGAAAAAGGCAAATTCCAGCTTGCAGATTCAAAAATTCAGTTTTCTCTGTTAAATGGATCTGATTTCATTTTCACCAGTGTTTTGTTAAATGTATAAAGAAATTTATAATTTGTGATGTTTATGTTTCACTTGATTTCCACTGTTGTACAGTTGATCTGTAATTTAAAATATTTAAATTTTAATTTTCATTTTCTGTGGCATTTTTAAATTATGTATACATGTGGCTCTGCAGTACATTAAATTAGTACAAATGAAAAATATATTATATAAACAAGATGATCGATATACATTTCCTGTGTATCTTAATGCTTTATTTTAGAAATGACTGTGTTCTTAAATGATATAACTTATATAAATCAGTAAGCATATTCATGAAATAAATCAATGTGCATAATGCAAGGTAAAGTATAGAAATATATCCAAAATGTTTCTGTAAAGGAAAAGAATGACTGGACTGATTAGCCTTCATATTTAGTAATTTGCAATATATTTGACAATATGCAATCACAAGCAGCAAAAAGAACAATGTAGCTTCCAAGAAAAGTTTGCCAGAATACAGACATCTCTGACTTACTTTTGACACCACCTCTTCCCTCCAGGTAAACCGGATAAGACCATTAAAGTCCATGCAGGAATAGTGCTATCGTGGCTGTGTAGAGCAGCAGCACGCCTTGCATATTAATGAAGACACACTGCTGTATGCTCTAATAGACACAATCCATGTACAAGCACAGGAGCATGGCTGTGCAGTGCACGGACACTAAACATGCCCCCTGCGCTTAGAAAGTGCCGCACGGCAGACAGAATGTCCAGATCTGCATACCACTCAACCTCTTAATGCCAGAAATCTGAAGAATGCTCGACAAAATAGGGGGACAAATAGGAACATATTTTAAATATTGCCCTTATAAACTAAGTTGCTAGAGAATAACATGGTTTGTTTTAGCATTCTTAAGGATTTGAAGTCTGACACTCAAATATTATGTCATTATTTAGTTACTTCAATCCTGAGATCATCCCAGTGACTTGCCAGGAAAAAAGAGGAACAGGCCAAAAATATGAGCTCAAACTCTGGACATTGAGTGAAAATCTGTATAGTTGAGAGGTATGCAGATATGTGCCCCAAATTCATGGTCCACAGTCCAGACCATGATGGTGATCTGGCAAATTAGTGGAAAAGCATTAACAGTGAAGTGGAAAATAATGAGAGACATTTGAGTTCCAGACATCATACCATTCAGAAAAGTCATGCTGCATCAAAGCCTGTTACTCTATCAACTTTCGAAGTTTGTCAGAATAATACACAAATAATGGTGCAGAAAGCAGTGTGCAAACCCCCACAGTAAATAAAAATAAAACACATATGTATTTTTTTTCTGTCTGCAATAAAGTTTAAGCATAACTGAGTGGGAGTATGTGTTGTGCAGGTATGCTCAGCCTAGCTTACACATCTCAATGAGATAAATAGAAAAATACAGCCAAAACAGAGTAAAGAGAAATAGTGTAGTGGTTAGAGCTTTTGTTTAGCAAACAGGCATTTGTGGTTTGAGTGTCCATTCATTTTTATCTGTTAAAAAAGCATGAAAATATATTTTGTTATCAGTAGGTAGTGACTAATATATACATTTGTTAACCAGGGTAGTGTAGGAAGTCCAAATGTGAGGTGTCAGTGTAGTACAGATGTGAAACCCCTATATAAAAAGAAGTGTCCCATACAGCATAGCCACAAATTAATGTATTGCAATGAAAGCACATAGAGGGATGTAATGGAAGGTAAACATACATATCATAATATGTCATTTATGAGGAATCAACCCCACAATGCTGTTAGTCTGTAAAAGAAAAGCTGGACAATGCTAACATGTGCTCAGCTATGCTTAGCCAGAATAAGCATTGCTTATACATGACTTCTAAGGAATAACTAATGTAGCTAAGCAGATTTGCAATCTGGTAAGCAGAGCTTAGCATCTACCCCTCTTAGCAGTGCTCAAACCAGCTAAGCGGGTTTGCCCGGCACTTAGCTTATCTAAGCATATTCAAAACCATCCAATCACAGCAAAGGGCAGGAAATTAGCCATATTTAATCTTGCAGCTGGGAATACAGCTCATAACCAGTTGTAGCTCCCCACTGTAGGCAGTATGGCTGGTGCTGGAGAAGGTATGTGCTTTTGGGTGCAACACTGGGGCATACAGGAGACCAAGGTCATGGTAAGACTCCTTCTTAAAAACCATGATGTGAGACTACTGCAGGACCAGTAGCAGGGCTCCCAATACAAAGCAGAGGCCTTGAAAAGTCTTGCCCACAATCTCTCCAGTGCCACTAGCATCCCTCAGACTGGTGCGCAGGTCCAGCACCACTATGCTGACTTGAAACGGAGGAAGAGGGAGCTCTTGGACCAGTGGGTCAAAGACGCATGGCAGACAGGTGATGTCCCTGGCATGTCTAAGTATTCATAGCAATAACCGTTACCAAAGTCCAGCCTGTGTATGTGATGGATAGGTATGCATAAATGTTTCTCTATCTTCTTTACAGCTCCAGCTGAGTGGGCTGAAAACCAGGAAGCCCATGCAAGCAAGTTGCAAAGGCTGCATCGCGAGGCTGGTGAGTAACAATCTAGCTTATAGTATTCATACCAAATAACTATAAAGGAGTAGAATGTCACTTGGCAGTATTAAAAATGTGTATGATTTGGACTGAATAAAACAGACAATATTACAATAACAGTCTCATATAGGTTATATATAAATAAAATTGTAGCTGCCTGTCAATAAAATTCAAAACCCTGGACTGGTTGTGTTTACTCTGGTATCGAATGAATTGCAATGTGTACAGGTTAGGCACAGCAGCTATAGCTCTGAAAGCATTAAACAATCAAGTCTCATCTCATAAAGTTAGTGCCTCTGTAAGACATGAGATTAACTGATAAGAAATGTTCCATGCATCAAGATCTGATATCTGAATAGCAATGTTGTGTTAACCACTGTTTTCCACACTGTGCTATGTCAAAAGGAATGTATAAGAATGTTGTAATTACAAGGTCAAATTGTACAACCAAGAGAGAATTAGACAGAAAACATTGAAGGAAAAGACAGCATCACTTGCTCTGATGAAACACAAATGTGTTGTATTTTTAGCAGAAACAGCCACGGTTCGAATCCCAGGAGTGGTAGTAAGCTGTATGCATAATTTCAACTAGGATTTTGTGAATATGTGTAGAAACAGTCAGGTAGTGTTAACAGAAATTTCCTCTACATGTCTTCCAGATAAGAGAAGGTATAAAGTAGCAATAAGCAAGCTGTAGTTGTACTGTGTCCAACACCTATGGTCCAAACCCAAAGCTGCAAATGACAGCAAGATAAATACATACACCAAGTGGACTCCCCCAAGAACTGTTCAAAAGAGTCATGCTGTTACAGCTACTGGTTCCTGCTGCCAACAACCAGGGTGACCGATAAAAATCAAGGCAGAGTATGGCAGTAGCACACACACACAAACACACACACACACACACACACACACACACACACACACACACACACACACACACACACACACACACACACACACACACACACACACACACACACACACGCACACACACACTATGAGTGCACATATATAACCCTGATTATGTGAATATGGGTAGAAATAGTCAGGTAGTGTTAACAGAAATTTCCTCCACAGTCCTTCCAGGTAAGAGAAGGTATAAAGTAGCTATAAGAAGGATGTAATTATACACTGTGTACAAATATGCCACTGCCCAACTGGAGGTCATAGGCTGTTGTAATAATACCTGTAGAGTAATGATTAGAGCAATGATCATTAAAGCTGTGATCACTGCAAGAATTTACATTTGTTAATTGCCATCTCTCTCTCTCTCTCTCTCTCTCTCTCCCCCACCTTATCTTCACCAATAATCTAAACACATAAATGAATGGGCATGTTTTCCACCAAACCTACCACTGGGACATGTATCCTATTGCTCTATAAATGTTGAAATGTATTCTAATTAATGTTCCCTGTTCAAATACTATCATTGGTGGCCTGTTGCTATCAATGTATTCTGCATGCCGGTGTAATGCGCACTGTGGTTCCATATATGGATGTGTTCGGCTAGCTATGCAAATGTTCCATATCTGTTGTTTTGGGTTAATGGGAATACTCATGCATGCTGTTATAACTAATCCTGGAATGTGTTTACCATTACTAACCAACATATGTTCTAAAACTGCAAAACCATAGCACATTTGGGAAGGCCAATTCCAGCGGATCTGTATCTCCTGCCTCATCTGGCTGTAGCACCAGGTCCCAGCACATCTGAGACCCACCCAGGACTTCCTTGTTCACTGGTCCTGCCCCCCCTTTGGGTGGATCCACCTCAGGGGATAGGGCTCATCCCCCCTGGGTGCAGGTGTGGACAGGATCCTGTCACCCAAAGCCAGGTTTGGGGTCTGGTGCTTAGCGAACTCTGCAGAGAATTATGAGGTATGCTATGCCAGCTTGAGGGCCACATGGTGCATTTAGAGGGTCAACCTGCCCCTCCTGCTCAGCTCCCAGCACAGCCCCCTTCGGGGCTGTGAAGGTGCAGAGGTGACTGCCCATGGGTGGGGACCTCAGTCCCACTGTATCCATTTGGGGGCTTGTGGGCTTCTGATTACCAAACACCCCTCTCTGTCCAAGATGTTTAACCCCCACATGTGTCATATACTGCCCCTGTATGCTTTCTTGTCTGTCTTGTCTGTCTTCCTACCCAACGTACTTCCCCAAATATACCTACTATCCTTCCCCAACATCCCACTCTCACCTTAAAAAAAGGTCAATCTGTTCCCAAAAAAATGTCACCCCATACATAGCTGTCCATTTCACACATGTGTCCACTGGACACATGTAATCTGGTCAAATTGGCTTCACAACACAATATTGTTGTCCTCACCCCTCTCTCAGGGGTTTGAGTGTCAAAATATACCTCCTAATTCAGTATATATGCATAGCTATTGCTGTAGAAGAAATGGACAGCGGTGGACCTCCCCTACACTCATCCTGCACATCTCTAGCTATCTTTCATATTGTTTTTCCCTCTTTGTGCCCCCTTTTTCACCACTTTCCTATCACCCCTTTTTTCTTTTCTTTTAAAGAAATTAGCATACAGGTAAGCAGGAATAAGCAGTAGTAAGTGGGACTAAGTCTGTTCGCACAGTGCTAAGCGATGCCTACACAGATTAAACTCTTTTAAGGCTAACTGTCTGTCAGCATAGTTAACTGGACATTAGCATTACTTACCACTGCACAAACCCACACAAACCCACTTACAACTGTTTAAAAGTGCCTTAATCACTCTGTATTCAACAGCCCTTGTTCTTCCCAGCAACAAAATAATCAGCCCTTGCAAGTCTTTAATCCAGGACCCTGCAAATTTACTACTAAGCCATCTGAACTGTAGATATGTCTGATGTTTTTTCAAACATATCATTCAGCAGTCATTCAACAGTAGGGAAAAGGTTTGTTAACATTAGTCAAGTTTTGTACATATATATATATATATATATATATATATATATATATATATATATATAAATGTATATGTGTATGTAGATGCATATATCTGTATATATAAATATATATATATATATATATATATATATAAATGTATATGTGTATGTATATACATATATGTATATGTATATGTGTATGTATATATATATATATATATATATATATATATATATATATATATGTATATGTGTATGTATATATATATATATATATATATATATATAAATATATGAAAATATTAATATGTAATATATGTAGAGATATACATATAAAATATACACACACACACACACACACACACACACACACACACACACACACATATATATGTATATATATATATATATATATATATATATATATAGAGAGAGAGAGAGAGAGAGAGAGAAAGAGAGCACAGTGGTGCAGCAGTAGTGTTGTCACCTCACAGCAAGAGTTTCTCCAGTTTGATTCTCAGTAGGGGTGGCTTCTGTGTGAAGTCTGCATGTCCTCCCTGTGTCTTTGTGGGTTTTCTCTGGGTGCTCTGGTTTCCGATGAAGTCTTTTGACGAAAGCGGATAATAAATTTATATACGCTATTTCTTGGACATCCATTTCGTTTTTGTTGCCTCTACCTTGGTTTTTTGTGGATTGTGCTCTGGTTTCCACCCACATTACAAAGACATGCATCTGGGACATTTCTCCCTGGGCCTCTGCTGAAAATGGGCTCATTCCAAGTCGGGCATTTCCATTTAACAAATGTAAAATAAATAAAAATGTTATTTATATATATATATATATATATATATATATATGGGTCTCCTTCTAATGACCGAAACGCCGATTCGCCGACAGTGAAATCACCGACGCCAGAAACCCGACAACGCAGTTGACCGACACGCTCGAATCCCGACAGACGGAAGACCAACAAGGGGAATGTGTAAGCGCGACCTGGTAAGTATGCGATAGTGAGGGATTTAGGAGTAGGGAGCGGACAGGTAAGTGTGCAATACTCAGGGATGTAGGGTTAGGGTGTGTGATAGGTGAGTGTGCGGTAGTGTCGGAGCTTGGGGTTCGGGGTGTGTAAGTGAGTTAGGGTTAGGGTGCAGGTAGGGAGAGTGCGGTAGTGTCGGAGCTTGGGGTTGGGTGTAAGTGAGTTAGGGTTAGGTGCAGGTAGGGAGAGTGTGCGGTAGTGTCGGAGCTCGGGTTCGGGTGTGTAAGTGAGTTAGGGTTAGGTGCAGGTAGGGAGAGTGCGGTAGTGTCGGACCTTAGGGTTAGGGTTTGGGTTAGGGCTAGTGGATATGTGTTGTAGTGTACTGTGTTGTTTACGTGTAGTGTGTCGGTGTTATGGTGTTCGGTGTTTCACGTTGTCGGGTTTGTGTGTTGTCGGGTTTCTGGCGTCGGTGATTTCACTGTCGGCGAATCGGCGTTTCGGTCATTAGAAGTAGACCCATATATATATATATATATATATATATATATATATATATATATATATATATATATATATATATACACACACACATAAATGTACAACAGCTGCAAACACATGCAATCTTAGGGTCATGCTGCTGCACCCTAGAAGTATAAATCTGAAAATGCACTCACTGGAAGCAGTCCTTAAAATGGGGAACAATGGCACCTGTGCTGTAACAGACACCTGGTTAAACGCAGCAGGAAGCATCCCCTGCACTACCAGCCTACAACTCATTCCACACCTTTTGGCTGAAGAACATGGAATGAAGCGCCAAAGGTGGTGGCATTTCCATATTCATAAAGGACACACACACCTCCAGAGTGATCGACCAACATTATGCATGACAGATCCTGCAAGTGTAGCTAACATTGGGTAAGACAGTAGTTCAGGTTGTAGCCTGTTATAGGTCCCCAAACATGTCCCAAGACTCATACTCCATGTCCCTAAACACCCAGGAGAATATTAGTGTCCAACCTAACACTCTCATACTGGTTGACTTCAACTACCCCACCATTAACTGGGAAACCTACTCATATACCAATGCACTTGCCCATCACATCAACCTGGTCCTTACTAACATGGGCGATTGTTGCTGTACACCAATAGTCAACTCCTCCCTTGTTATATTTGACCACAAAGTAATCATCTTTGGAAATCCACAGCCCCCCACCCCCACCCCCGGACAGGTAGCCACCATGAAAATCTTTTCCAAATCTAAATATGGCTTCCTAAAAACAGAGGTGGCTAACCTCACGGCAGCCATGCAAATGGAGAATAGTTGCATGACTGCTGAATCAAACAACAATGCAGTATGATCAAGTACACAAATGCATGGATACTGCCATACCCAATAGAACCAAGACCCTCACCTCCAAAAAAAGGAAACCAATCTGGCGGTCCCCGCCCATAAAGAAACTGTAAAACAGAAGAAGGGAACTGTATTTATTATTATTTATTTATTTTGTTTACCGGGATGGTCCATTTACAGCGGAGGCCCGGGGATAAAAGCTCCCGTTACATTAGAACAACACAATACATAAAATAAACATATAATACAATGTGTAGGAAGCCATATCTATTAACTAGAAATTTCTAGAAAGAAGTCAAAAAGAGATAAAAATACAGTAGACAATTGCAATCAAAAAATATTTACATATATACATTTAACAGATCCCAAGACTGGAAAAAAATCTATCAGCCTCAATTAAAGGTTCAGATCCCTCATCAAATACTGCAAAGTTAGCTGTGAAAACAGAATTGGAGCACATAGTAAAGACAACCACAAGGCCTCATACAGTTATGTAAAGAATCTCCATGGCAGTACCAAGAATTGTTCTGAGCTACTAGACAATGGTACCTCCTAGACTGAGCCAACAAATATTGCCAATATACTGGCTGACATATTGAGTGCAAACTTTACCCCTCTTATCCCCCAAAGGACCAATCACAATAGCAATATACTGCCAGGCACCAAGTATTACTCTGCACAGAGTAAAACACCACTGTCCAAGGCCAAGAATACAGCTTCTGTGGGACCTGACAGAGACAGACTTTTGCCAGACTGAGACCCATGCAGATGTACCATGTTCAGACAAACCCTGTTAAAACAACAATATTCCAAACATATAACAGCAATACTCACAATCTGCTCCTACGTCTTGAACCTTCTCCACCATTAATTTGGCTTGTCTCCACAAGTCCTGTTGTAAGAGGTATTAGCTCACACACCTCTAGAATAGCTGAGGATTGAAGTCATCAAGTAATGACAAACCCATGAGTTTATGACTCCACATCCTTAAGAATTTATTTTTTATTTATTTATTTTACATTTGTTGATCGTGCTAGTCTAACTGGATATATATCCATTTTCAGTAGAGGCCTGGGGAGATAAGCTCCAAGAACACAATTCTAATAAAAAATGTTGGTACATTACATAATTTAACAAATGATTACAACTCATTCAACAGCTACATCACAAATCTAACACATACATTTAACACACCATAATAATTAAATCACTACAAACATTGGTTATTATCTACAAGATAAAATTCTCTTTGTTAACAAGGAAACTAGACTTAGTACAGAGAAGTAGTGGGAAGAAATAACCAGTAATAGAAAGGGGAAGTTAGTCAGGGTTAGTGCAGGGGGATAACCAGTGTGTTGTAAGGTATAATTTCAGTTTATATTTGAAAAGTGATATTGAGGACAGTGATGCAAGTTCACTGGGAGGTAGGTTCCAGTTTTTTCCAACAGTGTTAGAAAACAGAGAGTCTCCGGCCAAGTTGTTAGATTTACTTACTCAAACAAGTAGTTTATTTGAAGAGCATAAGGTATTGAGATTTTTGTAGGGGATTATGAGAGTAGTAAGTATTGGAGTATTAGTAGGTTGGTAAAGGGTCTTGTGGGCAATGGTAAGTTGGTGAAATTTAAGCTGATTTTGAAGCTCAAGCCATCCTAGCTGCTTTAAATTGAAACAGTGGTGGGTTCTAAATGGGTTGCCAGTGGCAAATCTGGCAATGTTATTGTAGGATGTTTCAAGTTTGTTGAGGTTATTTTTTGACAGATTAGTATAAATGGGTGAGGCATAGAGGAGTGTAGAGATTAGATGGGTGTGAGCAATAGTTGTTCTGGCTGCAAGGGTAAGGAAGGGTTTGATCCTATAGAGGGAGCCCAGTTTTCTATTTACAGTTTTAATTGTGTTGTTAATATGAGTGTCATAGTTAAGGTTGCTGTTTGGTCAGCCACGGTGGTGTAGCGGTTAGCGTTGTCACCTCACAGCAAGAGGTTCTCCGGTTTGATCCTTGGCTGGGGTGCCTTCTGTGCGGAGTCTGCATGTCCTCCTTGTGGTCACGTGGGTTTCCTCTGGGTGATCTGGTTTCCTCCCACATCCCAAAGACATGCTGTAGGTGGATTGGACACTCTAAATTGGCCCTAGGTATGCATGTGTGTGCCTTCAGTGGAAGGTTGGGCACCAGGCTGACAACTTGACACTGTAAAACTCTACTGCCAATCATGAGCAGACAGGTGATCCGCTGTGGCGACCCCTAACCGGGAAAAGCCGAAAGAAGAAGAAGTTAAGGTTGCTGTCTATTTTTATCCCAAGGAGTTTGGTAATTGGATCAGGAGATATGAGAGTACCATTATTAGATATGACAGTGAAATCTACTGGGGAGGACTTCCCAGTAGGGGTGAAGAGCAAGAGTTTTGATTTTTTGGGGTACAAGAGGTGGCAGCGCTGTGTAAACCATTGTTCTACTGTATTAAACACCTTTTGGGTTAGGGACTGTAGTTCAGATGTAGAGGTGGCTGAGCATATTAATGTGGAATCATCAGCGTATTGTGTACAGGTAAGCTTGAGGAATTACTGAGTGAAGGTCATTAATAAAAATTGAGAATTGAAGAGGTCCTAATATGGAGCCTTGAGGGACACCAAGGGTAATGGGGAGATGGGTAGATAGATTCCTGTCCCATAGCACAGCCTGCTGACTATTATCTAAGTAGGATTGGAACCATTTTATAGCTGATGCATCTAGTGAAAGGGATTTGAGGATATTGATAAGTATCTGGTGGTTAACCATATTGAATGCTTTTGAAAAGATTGATAAAGAGTGCAAAGGAAAGAATATTGTTATTATGTTTTTTATTAATGCAGTCAGAAAAGGATAAGAGGGTAGTGGTAGTACTGTGGAATGGCCTGAATCCATGTTGACATTTAGCAAGTCAGTTATTTTGGATTAGGTGGTCTAGTAGTTGACTGTAGATGCATTTTTCCATTATTTTTGCCAGAGGAGAGAGTAAAGCAATGGGGCAGTAATTAGAAAATTCATTAGAGTTACTACCTTTATGTAGGGGGATAATGTGAGAGATTTTCCAGATAGTTGGGATGTTTCTTTCGATTATGATTCTGTTAATCAGGATGGAAATATGATAGGCTATAGATATGGATGATATTTGCAGATATTCAGCAGGTAGTTGGTCAGCTGAGGGAGTAGTTAGTTTAAGTTTTTGGATAAGGGTGAGAATGTGTGATGTTGGGATTGATTGCAAGTGAAATGGAGGAGGTGGGCTAGTACTTGAGCTTAGCAAAGTTAAGCTATCAGGTACTAGCTGATTGGCAAGAGTTTGAATGGCCTCTGTGAAAAAGGTATTGAAGGCATTGGCAGCTTGCTTGGGATTCTCATGATAAGTTTCTTGTGGGGTTGGTGTAATGGAGTGACCTGGGTGAAGAAGCTTGTTAATGCTTGCCCAAAACTTTTACAGTTTATTTTGGTGAGTTTGTTGGGGTTGTAAGTAAAAGTTTCTTTTATCTGTTAGTATGGCTTTTTTGAGTTACTTCTCAGCTGTCTAAATGAGTTTTTTTAGAAGCTCGCCATTTAGCCCAGTATTTATTTCTAAGTAGGATTTTTTGCCTGGTTTCTTTTGAGAGCCATGGGGCACGTTTAGTCTTAATTCTGATAGAACGGATTGGTGCATGGTGGTCTAGAATGGCTAGGAATTTAGAATTAAAGTATTTTACAGCTTCCTCAAGTGGGAGATATTTTATGGGTGAGCAGTTGCATGTCCTATGTTCACTTTGGAAGAGATCTGAGTTAAAGTCTTTATTGGTCCGAGTTGTCCTGAATGTGGGTGAGAAGGGTATATCAATCTTATGCCTGATAATATAGGTAAGTGAGTGGTCACTTACATCATCAGGGAGAATCCCTACTTCATTACAACAGGATACGTACCCAAAGAGTGGCGTACAGCAACAGTGGTCCCTCTCCACAAAGGTAGTGCCTCAACGGATCCTGGAAACTATCGCCCCATAAGCCTGACTAGCTTGTTCTGTAAAGCTATGGAAAGGATCATCATGGACCTCATAAATAAAGATATTGGAGACCTACAGACACTGGATCCTACCCAGTTCGGCTTTTTTAAGGGCAGATCCTGCCTCTTAAACCTGGTTGATTTCTTTGAAATAGTCACCAAGGCCATTGATGAGGGGAAGGTGGTCCACACAGCCTACCTGGACCTCGCAAAAGCCTTCGATACAATACCCCACTCGGGCATTATAGATAAGCTCACCAGCTTAAATATAACCCCCTATGTCACTAGATGGGTTGCAAACTGGCTCAAGGACAGAACCCACATGGTTAGAATTGCTGGAGCCATGTCAGACATCAAACCAGTTACAAGTGGCGTCCCACAAGGCTCAGTCCTGGGACCTCTCTTGTTCGGTATATATTTCTCGGAGGTACAGGCCAACATGGAAGGACTGTGGCTGACCAAGTTCGCAGATGACTGCAAACTGGGCGCCATAATTGACTCTCCAGCCGACACAAGCATCCTCCAAAAGGGCCTCATAGAAGCAGACAACTGGTGCCAGAGCCATGGCCTCAAGCTAAACGCCAAAAAGTGTATAATCATCCCCTTTGGCAAAAACAAAGTGCCCACAAATTACCACATAGGTGGTAATCCATTAAGTACAGAAGAAGTAATTAGGACCTGGGGACCCAAGTTGATAGCAATCTCTCATTTGACAACCACGTGGCCAAAGTGGTTAGAAAAACATTTTATATAGCCCACCTAATCATGAAGGGATTCACATCTAGATCAGGGGAGGTCATCATGCCTCTTTACTCATCCCTCATCAGGCCCATAATTGAGTACAATGCCCTCTTTTGGGATGTACCTTACCAGACACCTGCAGCAACTGGAAAGACCCCAAAAGTACCTCACCAAGAGGATCAAAGGGCTCAAACAGATGCCATATGCTGCCCAGTTAAAGAAACTCCAGCTCTACTCAGTGGCATACCGCCTGCTCAGAGGTGATCTGTGCCTGAAATATAAAGCCATGTCCAACCCGGAATTAATGGACATGCTGCACCTCAGAAAATCCAAATCCCATCAAGCTACATGCTTGAGAGACTTGAACCTCAGCACTGAAATAAATAGGACATGCTGGAGGGACAGATTCATAACCCAGACGCTCCCTTCACTCTGGAATAAAATCCCAGTCCAGGTTAGGCAGAGTCCCTCGTTGACTCTCTTCAAGAGGAATCTTGATGAGTGGATGGGGGATTGTAGGTTTACCTCGGGTATCACTTCTGTGTCACTGTTAGACAGAGGCACAGTATACTAACCTCGAAAAAGGGCATAGCAAAATTAGTTTAAAATGGGTGGCGAAAGCCAAACACACTCTGGCTAGGCTTATAAATGCCCTAGGGCAGATAGCCTAGTATGAACCTATGAACCTATGAACCTATGTTTGGTGATGGTTATTTATAAGTATCCAATCTAAGGTGCTTTCTTTGTTATTGGGTTTATTTATCCTGGATGGGGAGGTAATGGTTTGAGGAAAAAACATATAGGTTAATGTGGGTAGTAGGTTGTTCACTGCTACAGCACTTCCAGTCAATATTAAAGTCACCAAGGACTATAGTTTCTTGTGGGAAGTTTTAGTGATAGCCAGCTTAGGATATTTTCCAGGGTGTTGGTGTTATTACCAGGAGGAAGATAAATACAGATGATATATATGGATTTACGAGTATTAAGCTGAAATTTAGAAATAAAGATGTCGGCATTAATGTCCTGAGGTGGTTTGTAGTCATAAGCAGTAACTTGAAACCCTGCTTTGTATAGAATAGCTACCCCCACTCCCTTTTTGGCTATACGATCTTGTCTTAGGATATTATATCCGGGTGGATGACTTTGTTGTCTTGAGTTACAGGTTTTAACCAAGTTTCTGTCAAACATAGGATGTCAAATGAGTGTATATCCAAGACAGCATGATGTTGAGCAACTTTGTTCTTTATGCTACTTATATTGAGATGTGCTATAAAGAGTGAGTTGGGAGGTTTGGTGGGGCTTTGTTTACTAGAGGCATTAGGGCTATGGTGTTGGGTGATAAAAGTTTTCCTTGAGCCTGGGTTTGGATGAATGTCTCCATCTATTAATGAGTGGACTTGTAGTCCAAATCTAAGATTTGGAAGTTTACAGTATAGGTCTGAAGACTTCTTTGTTTTTAGATAGTTATATCTAATGTGGGCTAATATATGATATTTTGCTAGTAGGTAGCTGGGTGTAGATGTTATGTTTATGTAGTTTAGGGAGACAAAAAGAGATGGTATGGCTGTATGCTTAGAGGGGTACTGCAATTGTGGGCATATTGGGTATTCATAGGAGGTTAGAAGGTAGGCTGCTGTTAGAGAAGGTAGAAGCATGACAAATAGTAGCAGCTTTATATGTCTTGGGGTAGGTAGTTTAGACATTGGGATGATGTAGTTGTAATGTGCAAAATAGGAGGTAAGGAATTGTAATAAGAGTGGTTAGTGAAAGGTGGGGGTTGTGCTGGGAGAGGTAGGGATTGGATAGAGGGGGTGGGAATAGGTTAGGAACGTTGTGGAGTTGTTCCAAGTGATTGGTTTAAGAGGGAAAAGGGTGTGGCTACCTTGTGATTGGTTAAATGGGGAAGAGGGTGTAACTATGTAGTATATGACTAGGAGCACTGGGGTGGGTGGGAATTGGGGGTATGGGAGGGTAGGGGAGCTGAGTGAGCCCACAGGGCGAACGAAGCAGGTAGAGACAAGTAGAGGAGCAGCTCAGGAAGAACAATCATTAAAATTCTGACTACTGAAGGTAAGGTAGATATGGGTAAGTACAGAGATAAGTAATACAATGGTAGAGAGTTTGAGAGGATAGCTGAGTGATGACAGTAAGAGTAAAAGGATAAGGTAGGATAACGTTAAGAACAAGTAAAGTACATCAGAGTTGTAATGTAGTGATACTATAAGAAAGTGGGATAGGCAAAAGACAGTAGGACTGGATAAGGGTACCACCTAGTGGACAGAAAGTATATTACAGTGGTAGTTCTAAGGCTATACGAATATACACGGTAATGCAAAATGTATTATTCTACGAACTTCCTAAGTTTGTAACAGGAATATTTAAAGTCTGTCCCTATTTATCCCATCATTTTAGGCTTTGTCCAGATGTGATGCTCTAAGAGGTTTCAAGGTAGGATCACAGCTCAGGAGCCTGACTCTCCCTGGGAAAGGACAGCTCACATATGACAACCACTGGGCTGTCTGTCAAACAGTTGTGACTGTGCCACTGCTAGGCCAGTTAATGGGATGTTGCCCATATCCATATGTCCCCTGTGAAGATGAGTATGATACATGTTTGTCTTGTAAAGCTAAAAGACTTATATATGGAATGTGCATAGTAAAGTACTGTTGCAGACATGTGTATTGAACTGTATGTGATATATTGAATTGGATAATATTCAACTGTATAGTGCTCTGCCGGACAATAAGCACATTTGTGACTGATATCTGTAGTCACATACACATATACCTGAGTTATGTCAGCCAAATCACTGGCAAGTCTGTGAGCAATTACAATGTAACATAATAGCCTACATATGACTGTTGGACATCTTCCAAGTTATCACAGTGATGCCAAAGCCTACTGTGCAATCAACTTACTAATGTTTGGTGCAGCTATATTAATACAGCATCAATATCGATGTCCCTTTTGTCACCCATTTATGTGTGCCATTGTTCAGACATCCTGTTATAACAGGTTGATAAGTATGATTGAGCAGCAAGACTGTAAATACAGTGTGCCATACTAACATAGAACAGAAATGTATACCAGGTATCTCCTGAGCACATGTATGTATGCGTATGTTCAGCTGGAAGGCACAAAACTAATAACATGGGTTTCAAGCAGTCAGGTACATAGGTTGCGCATGTTGCACATGTGTGTAATATCAATGTCAATGCATACAGCAGACATAAATGTGTACAGCTACTGGTTGTTGCATTGCCTTGACACTGATATGGGTACTAGAGTAGGCATGATTATCAGGTAGTAATCGGAGAAGTGTCCAACTTTGTTATGACCCTCTGTCCATGCCTACCACTAACAGCTATATCAACATCTATATACAGTGGATATCGCAAGTGTACATACCTCTGTTGGAATGCCAGGTTTGTGTGCCGTATGACAATGAGACCACAGAAAATCATTTCATAATGTTTCTCATCTTGAATGTGACCCCTAACCTGTAGAATTCCATTGAAAAACAAACAAAGGTGTTTCTTGGAAGGTGAGCAACTATTGCCAAGTGAAGGTGTGCCATGATGTTAGAGTGTAAACCAAGACGAAGGAATGCTGTAACCATCTCAAGAGGTGCATACACAAAATATCAGTTTAATGGTGTGCACACTCATTCAGCTGGCTTATTGTACTGATTATTATTTCCATACATTTTCACAGACCAGAGTGTTATATTTTCAATTGAATTGTACAGGCTATACATCACATTAAAGTGAGAATTGTTTTGAAATGAGTTATTGTGGTGTCATGTTTCAATTGTACAAATACCAGACATTATAACAGTGGTGTTATACCCACTGTACCTATATGGACTCAGCAGTACCTGACCTGTATAACAGTTATACAGGTCAGGTACTGCTGAGTCCATATCAAGGTAGAGTAACCCCCTTTGGTGGAAAGCAGCAATACACAAACCAAATTACAGGTTGCTATATTGGCTGTACAATGACACATAGATGCAGGCAACAACTTGGAAGCATGTCCACCTCTATCTGAGCAAGCATTTAAGTTCACAGGTGACTTCCTGTAAGGCTGACTATGACTACAAATCAGACATATACACACCACCAAGAACAATTGCAACAGTATCTCCACATATGTTGTCTGTCTCAGAGGCAACAAGACAATTCACCCTGTACTGGGGGTAAAGCGCACCTCATACACATATGCCATGGATATAGGCAACCTGCTTCAGACAGATTAGGTGGGAACATTGCCACCCTGTCCACACACACACACACACACACACACACACACACACACACACACACACACACACACACACACACCCACGCACACACACACTTGCCAACACTTGCCAACACTGAGATTAGAACCCCTACCTATGTAGTTGTTGCTGCTAATGTGTTCTGACTTAATTGCACACACCACAGAGCTTGTAGGATGAGGTGTGTTCAGAGGTTCCTGTAAAGTGGACTACATCACCAGGCCTTGTAAAGTATGGCAATGGGAGATGTACTGGGTTCATAGGTTCATAGGTTGGTACTAGGCTATTGTCCGTAGAGCCTATACAAGCCTAGCCATAACAATTCCCTAGCTATTTCTTCCAACAGTATTTACTTCCCTGGACCCCTGTCTAGCAGGGCAACTGATGTGATCTCCGGGGTGAATTTACTACTCCCATCCAATCATCAAGGTTACTTTTGAAGATGGCCAAAGAGGCACTCTGCTTGACATGTATGGGCACTCTGCTTGACATGTATGGGTAGTCTATTCCAGAGTCTGGGAAGTCGCTGGGTCAGGAACCTATCCCTCCAGCATGTTTTGTTCATTGTGATGACAAGTTTTAGACCCCTGGAGCGTGTGTCTCGAAGGGATTGAGATTTCTTTAAGTGTAGCATGTCCAACAGCTCTGGGTTTGACATGGCCTTGTATGTTAAGCAGAGATCGTCTCTGAGTAGATGATATGCGACATAGTATAGGTGGACTTTTTTAGACGGTCAGTATAGGGCATCTGCTTTAGGTCTGTGATTCTTTAGTGAGGTATTTCTGTGGCCTTTCTAGTTGTTGCAGATGTCTTGAGAGGTACATACCAAATGGGGTATTGTATTCTATAATGGGTCTAATGAGAGATCAGTACAGTGTGACAATTTCTTAATTTTTTCTGGATGAAAAGCCCTTAGTGATGAGGTGTGCCACATAGAAGGATTTCCTGACTATTGTGGCAATGTGGTTATCGAAGGTAAGACCACTGTCCACCTGTGTCCCTAAGTCTCTTATCACACTTTCGGTGTTTAGAGTACTGCCACCTATGTGGTAATTCACGGGTACATGTTTTTTCCCAAAGGGGATAACTATACATTTCTTGGGATTGAGCTTGAGCCCATGACTCTGGCACCAAGCATCTGTTTCTATAAGGCCCTTTTGTAGAATGTCCACATCATTTGGGGATTCAATAATGGCTCCCAGTTTGCAGTCATATGAAAACTTTGTTAGCCAGAGTCCCTTAGTGTTGGCCTGTACTTCAGTGAAGTAGATGCCAAACAAGAGTGGTCCCAGGACTGAACCCTGAGGTACTCCACTTGTCACTTTTCTGGAGCTGGATTTGGAGTCGGCAACTTTTACAGTATGGGTTCTGTCAGTAAGCCAGTTGGCAACCCATCGAGTGACATAAGGATTAATGCCCAGCTTAGTAAGTTTATCTATGATTCCAAAGTGGGTGGTGGTGTCAAAGACCTTGGCGAGGTCCAGATAGGCTGTGTGGACAACCTTACCAATGTCCAAGGCTCTGGATACTGATTCAAAGAAGTCAATCAGGTTCAGGAGACAGGATCGGCCCTTCACGAACCCAAACTGCATGGGGTCCAGTGTTTGAAGGTTGCCAATGTCTTTGTTTATAAGTTCCATGATAATATGTTCCATGGCCTCAGATATCAGACTTGTCAGACTGATGTGGCGGTAGTTCCTGGGATCCAAGATGGATCGCCCTTGTGGAGTGGGATAACTGTAGCTGTGTGGCATTCAGTGGGCACAAAGCCTGAGGCGACGCTATGATTAAACATGACACTTAGGTCAGGTGCCAGTTCATTTTGTAGTTCATGTAATACACAGCCTGGGATGTCATCTGGTCTCATGGATGCTGTATTCTTAGCTTTGGAGAGTGCATTTTTTACCTGTGTGGCCATTATTACCAGAATTTGGCAATCTTTTGGTATTGAGATGGGCCATTTAGGAGGTGAGAGGGGGGTGAAGTTTGCACTGAATCGATCTGCCACGATATTGGCAATATCCTTGGGATCAGTATATTTAATGCCATTCTGTTGTTGCTCAGAGCAGACCTGAGCATTTCCATTTACATTCTTGACATAGCTATAGAATGCCTTGTGGTTGGCTTTGGAATCTTTGGCAATTTTATTTTTGTAACTAGCTTTGGAGGATTTTATGAAGGATCTCAGCTTCTTACTGAGGCTGGTAAGGGAGTTTTTTGCATCCTGAGATTTTCCTCTTTTCTGCAACAGTTTCTTTCTTTTGTCGTAAAGTTTGTTTATGGCAAGGGACCACCAGATTGGCTTCCTTTTATAACATACTGACATATGCACATTGAGAAACACATATCGTCATACACACATTTGACACACCTGGGTTTAGCAGCCCTGACTATCCTGTCAGTCAGGGCATACTGTTGCATAGTTCATGCACACAGCATCTGCCTTATTGGGCTGAAGATTGTTGTCAGATATTTGTGAGGTTGATGGAGACAGCAGACCACTTACAGTGGGCCTTGGGACATGTAGTGGGAGCACCACTATCTAAAAACTGAGGGTCACCCTCTAAGTGGACATAGTACTCACTCAAACACAGGATACTGTACTGAGACACAAATGTTCACAGATTTGGGCTTCCTCAGATTAGAACCCCTGGCTATGTAGTTGTTGCTACTACAGTGCCACGCCTTTACTGGACGCAACACAGGCTGTAAGGTAATGACTGTTCCATGGCTCCTGTACTGTGGCCAACATCACCAGCCCTTGTACAGTATGGCAATGTGCATTGTGTGTGGAGACTAAGCCCTCATAAAACTGCCTTAATCTATCTGTATCCAACAGTCCTTGCTCTGCCTAGCAAGAAAATGAACACACCTTGCAGGTCATGAATCCATGACCCTGCACACCATAGTAAAAGCAATTTATCAGCAAGCTATCTCAGATGAATGGTTTTGGATGCTTTCTCAAACATACCCTACTTTACAGCCAGTTTACAATAGGGAAGAGAGACTGTGCAATTAAGAACGATTGGTATCTACAAATATATATATATATATATATATATATATATATATATATATATATATATATATCTGAAAAAGAACATATACATAGAAAGTGAGATATGTATGGATATACATATATATGTATAACAATATATAGATATATTACTAATAAATACTGAAGTGTATGTGCATAGATGTGTGTGTGTGTGTGTGTGTGTGTGTGTGTGTGTGTGTGTGTGTGTGTGTGTGTGTGTGTGTGTGTGTGTGTGTGTGTGTGTGTGTGTGTGTGTGTGTGTGTGTGTGTGTGTGTGTGTGTGTGTGAATATATATATATATATATATATATATATATAGATATGCATACATTTCTCAGAATATATCTGCATACATCCATACAAATATACGCTGCTGAAAGACCACACATAACTGGGGCAGCATGCATATTTGGATCCAAAATAACCCATGACATTCACATCTGCTCCCCCCACAGTCCAAATAAATAAGGGAACAGTACACTGCTACAACATCATGATAGGCCATACACAAGGGCCAGACATACAACAACCTCTTACCAAAACAACTAAAATGACTGAACATGGCAAAGCATAATACAACCATCCAGTTATTCACAAAATGTCATACAACTCTTCATATGCCTCATCTCGGAACACACCTCTATAACTACTCTACCTTCCAGCAGCCTATCCAAGACTGAGCTCAAATTCCACTTAAATTTGCACTGGCTTTGTCCTTGTTCTAATCCAGACTAATACCCCAACCCTTACCTCCCCCTCTCCTAGACTCTTAACCCAACTATACTACCACCACTACTAACCACAGTCAGAATTAGCTAGTCGTCTTTACATACTTTAAAATCTTGTCTGACAGCTTTGTTACTAATATTATAAACGACAAGAAACTATCTTAACTTGCAGCATTTACTGTATATACTGTTGATAATCAATATCTTGTTATTGTATTAAAGCCAACAACCTGTAATGTGGTTTACTATTGCTGCAACTTTGTATCTCTATTTATCATGTACATGATGTGGAGCTTTTCTCCCCAGGCATCCACTGAAAAAGGACCTGCGTCCAGTCAGAATTTCCTGATAAACAAATGGAAATATAATAAATAAAATAAATAAATGAATCATCCTTAGCCTTTGCCACATCTCTCTTTGCCATGCACCTCATCTCCTCACACTCCTGTCTACTTTTCTCATCTCTCTGACAGTCCCATTCCTTCTTCCCCATCCTCTTTCTCTGTATACTGTCTTGTACTTCCTCAGTCCACCACCAGGTTTCCTTGTACTAATTCCTCCATCCACATGTCACACCAAGCACATTTCTAGCCATCTCCCTTAGTATCTCTACTGTATTTCACCAGATATGTGGTAAATTGACAGTGCCACCCAGTGTGTCTTAATCCATCCTTGAACTCCACCTCACGATCACCCTTTTCCAATTCACACCATGTGATCCCTGCTGCTGAACTCACACCCCCCTCTTCTTGATAACCACCATCCTGCAGACCAACGTTCTATGTTGCCTAATTACACTTTCCCCTTCACCACTTTACAGTCATCAATCACCTTCAAACTTGCCCTCCTGCATTTGATATATTCTACCTTTGTGCATCTTACTACAGTCTTGTAACTCACCCTATGGTCCTCCCTCATGTTATAGTACATATTCACCACAGCCATGTCCATCTGTTTTACAACCCCCACTACCATCTCACAGTCTGCATTCCTTTTAACACCATGCATACCCATCACTTCCACAGACCCTCTGTTCCCTTCACCAACATGCCCATTAACATCTGCTGCAATGACCACTCTGTCATCCTTGGGTAAAGTCATCACCACATCATACAAATGACTTCTGTTTGTCATCCATCACACAACCAAGTTGTGTAGCATATGAGCTCCTGCCACCCTTGGGGCACACATCCCAGTACAACACCAGGGTGCAGAGGTCAACATGCTGGAGGTTGATGGCGCCCACACAATGGACAGGGAGTGTGCAGGTAAGAGCCCAGTGGGGATTAGAACACTAATGCATCAGACATACATGTATCTGTATTGAATCTACATCCATGTGTCAGGTCCGATTGCAGTTGTGGATGTGGTTTTCTAATGCACAGAGGTGCACATCTATGGTGAGGACAGAACATTGTGTACTATTGGGGTTAGTACTGTAAATGTGCAACCATGCTGCATCCATCCTGTACCAAGGCCACATGTGAGTCTGCTGACAATAACTCCCTCTCACAACTACTTAGGACCCCCTGGTCTGCATATGGGACAGCAGCCTGAAGCTAGTGAGTATAACATTGTTTTATTGTTGTATGGCAATACCCCAGGCATGTGAAGGGCATGCAATTTACCATGCACACAACTATCAGTAATAGCTATGTTGCTTTATGTAATAGCTATATTGCTTTATGTGCATTTTCACTTGTGCAGGGGTTCACTGCATTGCATCACAGTGGTCACAACTGGGGCCTATCTGACATGAATTCAACATTCCTGCAGCATGCCTCACTACTTGTCAGTGCCAATATATCTGGACAGAGGCCAGCAAAATGGGCTGGACAAACGGCCTAAGATAGGGACATATGTGGCACATTAATTATATACAGTATATATACATTGTGTACACACCCCTGTTAAGATGCAAGGTTTTCCTGTTACATACAAATTAGGACCACAATATGTCAGTCCACACCTCTTCCAGCCTTTAATGTGACCCATAACATGAATAGTTCACTTGTAAAACCAAGCATCTGGACTCATGTATTGCACCTACAAGGCTGGCCAACTGTGAGGGTGGCAGACATCATATCAGCATGATTTTTCAGTCAGGTATGATACCTCATGCTGCCATATGTGTCAGTATACTCAATGTGGCCTATTTGGCTACAGTATCACATACATGGGCATTGTTAAGGCACACAGACTACTTTCGACCATGTATAAGTTGCAAGCATCTGGATATTCCAGACACATCTGTACAGAAGACTGTACAATGGTTTAACTTGCTGCATGTGAGGCAGATGCTACCACACTATATAAAGTAATGGCAGCGGGAGGTGGTCACCAGCCATGTAAGGTACACAAATCATAATGGTATAAGCCACACAGGATATGATAGTCACACACACACAAACAGTTGCTAGTATTAGGATTAAAACTCCTGCCTATCTAGTTATTTCTACTATAGTGCTACTGGGTTATCAGACACGCCACAGAGCTTCTACATTTTCACCTCCTCCAAAGTTACTTCTAAGGTGGATGACATCAACAGGACTACTAAATTGGAGTGAGGGGAAGTGTAAAGGGTAGTACACAGGTCATAAATGGTATAACCCACACACTACATGATTCTCACACAAACAGTTGCCAGTAGGGAAATTAGAACTCCTGTCTATATAGCTATTCCTACTATAGTACTAAGTAGTTATCAGACGCACCACAGAGCATATACATTTCCACCTACTCTAAAGGTCAAAAATGGTATAACCTACACACTACATAATTCTCACACAAACACTTGTCAGTAGGGAAATTAAAACTCCTGACTATCTAGTTTTTCCTACTATAGTGCAACATAGCTATCAGACATGCTACAGAGCTTATACATTTTCACATACTCCAAAGGTACTTCTAAGGTGGGTGACATCAACAGGACTACTAAATTGGAGTGAGGAGAAGTGTAAAGGGTAGTGCACAGGTCAAAAATGGTGCATCACATACACTACATGATCCTCACACAAACACATCCAAACAGTTGCCAGTAGGGAGATTAGAACTCCTGCCTATCTAGTTAGTTCTACTATACTGCTATGCAGCTATCAGCTGCTCCACATAACTTTTCACTTAGTTTAAAGGTACTTCTAAGGTAGATGACATCACCAGGACTACTAAATTGGAGTGAGGGGAAGTGTAAAGGGTAGTACACAGGTCAAAAATGTTGTATCCCACAGACTACATAATTTTCACATAAACACTTACCAGTAAGAAGATTAGAACTCCTGCCTAGCTAATTGTTTCTACTATAGTGATATATAGTTATCAGACATGCCACAGAACTTATATGTTTTCACCTGGTGCAAAAGTACTTCTAAGGTGGATGCCATCAACAGGACTACTGAATTGTTGTGAGTAGAAATGTAAAGGGTAGTAGACAGGTCAAAAATGGTATAACCCCCACACTACATGATTCTCACACAAACACTTGCCAATAGGAAGATTAGAACTCCTGCCTATCTAATTATTTTGACTATAGTGCTACGCAGTTATCAGATGGGCTACAGAGCTTATACATTTTCACCTAGTGCAAAGGTACTTCTAAGGTGGATGACATCAACAGGACTACTAAATTGGAGTGAAGGGAAGTGTAAAGGGTAGTAAACAGGTCAAAAATGGTATAACCCACACACTACATGATTCTCACACAAACACTTGCCAATAGGAAGATTAGAACTCCTGCCTATCTAATTATTTTGACTATAGTGCTACGCAGTTATCAGATGGGCTACAGAGCTTATACATTTTCACCTAGTGCAAAGGTACTTCTAAGGTGGATGACATCAACAGGACTACTAAATTGGAGTGAAGGGAAGAGTAAAGGGTAGTACACAGGTCTAAGATGGTGTAATCCTCTCACTTCATGATTCTCACATAAACATACACACACACACACACACACACACACACACACACACACACACACACACACACACACACACACATATCCAAACAGTTGCCAGTAGGGAGATTAGAATTCTTGCCTATCTAGTTATTTCTACTATAGTGCTACGCAGTTATCAGATGTGCCACAGAGTTTATACATTTTCACTTAGTCCAAATGTACTTCTAAGGTGGATGACATCAACAGGGTTATTAAATTTGCATGAGGGAAAGTGTAAAGGGTAGTACACATGCCAAACATGGTGTAATCCACACACTATGTGTTTTTCACATAAACACACAAACACATCCAAACAGTTGCCAGTAAGGAGATTAGAACTCCTGCCTATCTAGTTATTTCTACTTTAGTGCTACACAGTTATCAGACGCACCACAGAGATTATACAGTTTAACTTAATCCAAAGGTACTTCTGAGGTGGATGACATCAGCACGACTACTAGATTGGAGTGAGGGGAAGTGTGAAGGGTAGTACACAAGTCAAAAATGGTATAAGCCAGACAGTACATGATACACACACACTTGCTAGTATTGGGTTTAGAATTCCTGCCTATTTATTTATGTATACTACAGTGTTATGCAGTTACCGCACACACTACTGAGCTTATTGAACTTTCACATGGCCAAAGCTGCTGATAACTGCACAGCTGAGGTAAAGTATTATGGGTGGCAGAAAGTCTGTCTTCAGTTCCACCCATACATCATGCTAGTTCTTTCTGTCTTGCACTTCAAATAGCATTATGGCTTGACACTTCACCAGGTTATTGTATCAATAAGTGTGGCACAGCTGGGAGCTATCAGCATTACTCATTCATCACAGAAGTAGCCCCAGTATTTACTAGTTATGTACATTCCTCCTGGAATGATTGAAGGGCAGTTTTCTGTGCTTTCACCCATTAACCTGGTGCACTTGTCCATTCTGAGGCACCTGTTGCAGCTGTCTTATGTACACAGACAATCCTACCCTCTAAACTCCTAGCACTCATACCAGTGAGTGTTACCTGTATATCTTCCAATGTGGACATATGCACTCTCCAGCAAAGACTGGACTAGCAGGTCAAAAGGATAAGATCAACACCTGCACCACACCATGTGGAATACATAGCTCACCATGACACCCACATTGACAGCCATGGCATACAGTAAAAAGCCACATACCCACCTTCACAGAGGCACTCAAAGGACATTTACTGAAACAGCGCAGACCAGCAAGACAGAGACCCACTCAGATATCATGACATGGCACATGCCAAGGGACACATATTTAACCTACCCAGTGTGCCCCTCAATCTAAGCTCCTAAGGCTAACCACCTTGCACAATACAGTGATCATGGGTAACTCAATACTGAGGCACACACATATCCCAATCATTAAGTTGAATATGGAGCAGGTAATAGCCATATATTTATCACATGCCAGCATCAAACATATTACACAGCCAGTCATGGTACTCCACAACAACTGTGAGTATCACTTTGTATCCATGTGGTTGTGAATGACCTGGGACACACCATATTGGACTGCATGACAAGAGACATGGTTGAACTCTCTGATTATGTGGTCCAGCCAGATATGACCATTTTTGACTTGTGTACTAACTAGGGCAGTGCCGGTTAAGCAGATTTAAACTATTAGGGCTACCTAAATTCCACTCTTCAAATTTTCCCTTAAAACTACCTTCCTCGAACTATACTACTGATCTAATCAGCATATCCTATAACTAAATAGATCATCTCTACCTAACTGTAAGTAGCCTATTCTGTATCTGTCAAACCTAGCACTTGCTCCTACAGTACTTATCACCGAGATACAGCACTCTTGTTATAGATAGTACCCCAAAAAGGCGAACCCCATTTCTCAGACACCCACATCCCACGGAATCTCTTTTTAAAGTTTTTTTGTCTATTCCTTCTAGCATGTCGAGGGATCAGTTGCTAGTATCCTCTCCTGCTCAGCTGGTGAACCTGGGAATATTGAGGCAATGTTACAATTGCCTCATGTACACAGACAACCCTCTCCTCCTCCCACAAAACACAAATACATGCGAGAGATGCAACTATACGGCCAAACTGGAGGCTGAGCTCTCTCAACTTAGGACTGGCAAGACCAGACAGGAGGAGAAGGTTACCACACACACAATATAGACCGAGTCTCACAGAGTACCATCACAACCTCAAATCATACACATAAACACACAAAGACATATTCGGAGGCTCTGATCAGAAATCTACCAAAACAGCAGAGGCCACCAAAGCAGACACCCAAACAACCACCACCTCAGAACACAACACCTGCAACACATAGACCTCACAGTCAGGGTGTCAAACAGTCACAGCCCTTAAGGCCAAACACAATGCCAGACACACTAGTCATTGGTGACTCCATAGTCAGACACACTGATGTCCCGCTCACCAGACTGAGTAAGGAGAGAGTTACAGTAAGCTGCCTGTCGGGCGCTAGAATCCGCCACATAACGCAAGCACTCAGGTCTCTCAACAGCAGGTACAAATACGACTCAGTCATTGTCCACGCTGGTGTAAACGACCTGAGACGTACCTCCTTGGACTACATGAAAAGAGACATTGAGGAGCTCTCTGATTATGTAGCCCAGGCAGGTATGACCCTGACCTTGAGCAGTATCCTACCTTCACCAAGAATGATGCCACAATACAGAGATAAGATGATCAGCTTTAACAATTGGCTTAAACTCTTGTGTCATTCAAAGGGGATCCAATGTCTGTCTGCCTGGGATGACATGCTGGACAAGCCACGCTGCTTCTCAAGGGACGGCTTGCACCTGTCACCCCTGGGATTCCGGATATTGGCAAAGGCTCTTGCCACCCCCATAGTGCCTTTTTTAGGCAAGGCTCAAATTCTAAACCTACCACCCTAGAACACAAAAAAGGAAAAAAACTAAGGGTAATGCTGCTCAATGCCAGAAGTCTAAATCTCAAAATGCACACACTCGAGGCCCTTCTCAGTATGGAGAACATCGATGTCTGTGCTGTGACAGAAACCTGGTTCAAGGCTTTTGAGAGCATCCCAGCACTAACAGGTTTTACCTCATACCATGCATTCCGGCCCCAAAATCCGGACAATACCAAGAAAGGAGGGGGGGTATCCATATTCATCAAGGACACCCACACCTCAAGACTGGTGGCAATGCACGATGCATCGGAGACCATCCAGGTGCAATTAACCATAGGCAAGACTGCTTTGCAAATTGTAGCATGTTACAGGCCACCCTCACAAACTCAGGAACCTCACATGGCTTTCCTGAAAACACTGGAGGGGATAAATGTATCTCCAAACACCATCATACTAGGTGACTTCAATTACCCTAATATAGACTGGGAACACTACTCAAGCCCAAACACCTAGCCCAAAAGTTCCTGGAATTCATAAACTCAAATGCCATGGAACAACTAGTCACCATCCCCACAAGAGGAGAAAACATACTTGATCTCATCATCACGAACATGGGAGCACAATGTTCAACACCGAAGTATACCCCTCACTGGTGAGATCAGATCACAAACTAATCTTGCTGGAGGTCCTCATCCCACCCCACCTGAAATAAAAAGACCACAGTAAAGAACTTCTAAAGCCGACTTCACACTTCTAAAGACTAGTGTGGTCTCCTTTAAGGCCCCGAGTGGCGGAAAACAGTACTCAAGCCGTTGAATCACTTACAAATGCCTTCTACCAGCACCTGCAGGACTGCATGGATAAGGCAATCCCAAGCAAAACAAAGACTCTTTGTACCAAGGGCAAGCATCCAGTCTGGTGGACCCCAGCCATAAACAAACTCTACAACAAAAGGAGGAAGCTACTACAAGATAGAGCAAAATCCTTAAAAGGTAAGACACCTTTGATCACTATAAGTAAAAAGCTAAGAGCTCTCATAAAATCATCCAAAGCAAATTTTGAGAGAAAAATAGCTAAAGACTCAAAAGACAATCATAAGGCCTTCTTTAGCTATGTTAGAAACCTGGGAGGAAACTCCCAGATATGCTCAGAACTAGTTCAAAATGATGTGAAGATTACTGATCCTACAGACATTGCCAACATACTGGCTGACAGGTTCAGTGCAAACTTCTCCCTCCCCAAAGGAGAGATATCTATACCAAATGGTTGCAGCCCCCAAACATCTCAAACGCCCAAGTGAGAACTGCTCTCCAAAGCAAAAAACACAGCAACCATGGGACCTGATGGTGTCCCAGGCTGTGTGCTCCACGAACTCAACGAGGAATTAAACCCACAGCTAGGACAGCTGTTTAATCATAGTCTCACCTATGGATACGCACCAGGGAGTGGCACTGCGACTGTGGTCCCACTTCACAAGGGCGGTGCCTCCACAGACCCTGGAAATTACCCGCCCATTAGCTTGACAAGCCTTATCTGCAAAGCTATGGAGAGGATCATAATGGACCTCATAAATAAAGACATAGGGAATTTGCAGACTTTGGATCCAACCCAGTTTGGCTTTGTCAAAGGCAGATCATGCCTTTTAAACTTGGTTGACTTTTTCAAAACAGTCACCAAAGCCATTGATGAGGGAAAGGCAGTCCATGCAGCCTACCTCGATCTGGCGAAGGCCTTCACACAATACCCCACTGGTATCATTGAAAACTCATCAGCTTAAATGTTAACCCATACATCACAAGATGGGTTGCAAACTGGCTGAGTAACAGAACCCACAGGGTCAGAGTTGCTGGCGCCATGTCAGACTCAAAGCCTGTCACAAGTGGTGTCCCACAGGGCTCAGTCCTGGGCCCACTCTTGTTTGGCATCTACTTTTCCGAAGTACAAGCAAACACAGGAGGGTTATGGCTGACAAAGTTTGCAGATGACTGCAAACTGGCGTAGTGAAAACACATCTGACACAGATATCCTTCAGAAGGGTCTCACAGAAACGGATGACTGGTGCCAGAGCCATGGCCTAAAGTTAAATGCCAAAAAATGCATAGTCATACCCTTCGGGAAAACAAGGTTACCCCTAGCTACCATATAGGTGGTAATCCTCTGAGCTCAGAAGAAGTTATCAGGGACCTGGGGACCCAGGTTGACAGTAGCCTGTCATTCGACACCCATGTAGCTAAAGTAGTTAGGAAGACCTTCTACATTGCCCACCTTATCATGAAGGGATTCACATCTAGATCAAGGGAGGTCATAGTCTCCCTATACTCATCACTCATCAGACCAATGATTGAGTACAATGCCCCATTCGGAATGTATCTGACCCAACACTTGCAGCAGCTGGAGAGGCCACAAAAGTTCCTCACCAAAAGGATAAAGGGTCTCATAAATCTGTCCTATGCTGCCCGACTGAAAGAACTCCAGCTCTATTCAGTCGCTTACCGCTTGCTCAGAGGTGACCTTTGCCTGACATACAAGGCCATGTCTAACCCAGATTTGATGAATATGCTTCACCTCAAAAAATCTAGATCCATCAGAGCCACAAGGGTGGGAGACTTAAACCTCGACACGGCTATTAATAGGACGTGCTGGAGGGATAGATTCATCACCCAAAGACTCCCTATGCTGTGGAACAAAATCCCGGTATATGTGAGGCAGAGCACCTCGCTAGCCTTGTTCAAGAGAAATCTTGACCAATGGATGGGAGATCGCAGATATACTCCAGAGATTACCTCAGAGTCACTGCTAGACAGAGGCACAGCAAAATAATGGGTATAGTTCCCCATACAAAAGGGGTGGCGTAAGCCACAAAACTATGGGCTAGGCTTATAAATGCCCTCGGGCAGATAGCCTAGTATGAACCTATGAACCTATGAACCTATGACAGTAGCCCTGAGCAGTATACTGCCATCACCTAGAATGATGCTGCAGTACTATCAATAGATGATTGACTGCAACATTGGCTTACGTGTTTTGTGTCATTCTCAGGGGATCCAGTATCTCACTGTTTAGGATGACATGAATGACAAAACTCAATGACTTGCCACAGATGTCCTACACCTGTCAGCGCTGGGTTTCCAGGTACTGGCTTAGTGTCTTGCCACCCCTATAATCCCTTATTAGGCAGTGTTCCTAATGTAATTACCACCATACCACCATAATAGCTAGACATGTATGCAATCTAAGAGTCATGCTGCTCAACAGTAGACATCTGTCAGAATGCAGTCACTCAAAGCACTTGTCAGAGTGGAGGACATTAACATTTCTGCTGTAATGAAGAGGTAGTTCACAGCAGCAGGCAGCAACCCTGCAGTATCAGGCTATAACGTATTCTACAGCTGTCAGCCCCTAAACATGGACCACACCACACCTCCACAGGTTGTGTTGTCTCCGTATTAATTGTGGATAGGAACACCTCCAGACTAGTATCCCAGCATAATGCATTGGGGATTCTTCTTGTACAACTGCCTTGGGTTAATTGTGCAATCCAGACCATAGCCTGCTATGGATCCACATCTATGTCCCTAGACTGTCAATCCACATTCCTCAACACCCTGCCATCTATGAAGGTCCAACACAATACTGACATAGTATGAGACTTCAACTACCCCTCCCATCACCTGGGGAAAGTAGCCAAGTGCCAGTGCAGTGGCCCAACACTTCCTGGGATTCATCATTTCCAATGCCCGGGACCGGCTCATACTGACCCCAGTAAAGGAAGCAACAACCTTGACCAGTGTTGACTACTTAAATATGGGACTGTTGCTCATCCACAGTTGTCAATCCCTACCTGGTGAGATCCCCAAAGGATGTAATCAACATGGAACTCAACATGTCAGCCACACCCCTCCACAAAGATAACCACCTTGCAAAATCTCTCCAAAGCTGACTTTGCAGCCATATAAACAGGGGTGGATGACTTCACAGCAGCCATGGAAATGGGAAATAGCTGCACGACTGTCAAATCATACACATATGCACTGTACAAACAGGTACATGAATGCATGGTACTAGCGATAGACAACAGAACCCAGACACTGTCCTCCAAACACTGGGAGACAATGTGATGGTTCCCTGTCATTATTAAAGTCTACAACAGAAGGACGACACTGTTGCAGAGAAAGGTGGTGTCCCATGACTGTTGAACTCCCTTATTAGCCTCAAACACAACTTGGGATCCCTTATGGAATCCCCTACAAGGCATTCATGAAGGCAGACATGCAGCAGACACTGACGACAATCACAAAAGCCTTTGATAGTTGCATTAACAACCACCACAGCATTAAACACAAGTGCTGTGAGTTACTGCACAATGCTAATACCTATCCTGAGGCAATAAATATTGGCCACAGTCTTGGCAACACATTCAGTGCCAGCTTTAACCCTCTCTCCCCCCACAAGTGTACAATCACAATGTCAGAGGAATGGCAGGCACCCAGCAGTACTGCAGGCCAGGTTAGACCTGCATTGTCCACAGCTAAGAATACAGGTTCCATGGGACACCAACATATCTATGGCTGTGTTCTACATCACATACAAAGTGACCTTGGACCAAATCTGTATGCCCTGGTCAGTCACAGCCTCACCTTAGGCTTTGTCCCTCAAACATGGCACACTGCTACAGTCATCCCTCTCCATAAAGGGGTAGCATCTACAGACCCTGGAGATTATCGGTCACTTAGCCAGACAGGTCCACTATGTAAGGGTATGGACCGAATCATCAGGGACCTGATTGACCAAGATATAGGTGATCTCCTAACTCTGGACCCCACAGTTTGGCTTTGGGAATGGCAGATCATGCCTGCTCAACCTGGTTGATGTCTTTGATGGAGTCAGGGCTGTGTATGACAGTAAGGCACTGCATACATCCTACATCAATCTGTCCAAAGCTTGCATTACCATCCCTCAGTGAGTGATTGTTGATAAACCCCACAAACTCTCTGCATCATATCACCAAATTAGTAGCTATCTGTGCTTGACTTACAAAGTCATGTCTAACTCAGCTGGTTTAGGAATGCTACATGTAAATCCATCCACACCACAGACTGTAGATACCTCTACCTCAGTACCACAATCACCACAACATGCTGGTGGGACAGGTCCCTCACCAAGATGCTTCACATGCCCTGGAATACACTTCATAGAAGTCATGCAGAGCACCTAGCTGATCTGGTTCCAGAGACATTTGATGAGTGGATGGGTAGTAGACAGTTCAACCCAAGAATCACTGCAGTGGCTATACCTGATACAGGTACTGGGATGTAACATCAGGTGGCATAATGGCAGGGACCTTCTATGTGTTAGGCTTGTTAAGGCTCCTGGGTCATTACCTACTACACATTTGTGAACCTATCAAGGGAATGGTATCAGCAGGACTGATAAAGTAGTGCAGTGGGTGTTTAACTTATCAAAATAATTTGTCCTACAAACAGGCACACATACACACACACACTTGTCAGATGTGAGAGTAGAATCCTTACCTAACTAGTGATTACCTAACTAGTGATGTGTATCTTAGTTGTACACAGTTACCACACACACTACAGAGGTTATGAGAGTTGGCCAAAGGTGCTGATATGGGGAATAACATTGGCAGGACTGATAAAGTAGGGCAGTGGGTGGGAAACATATCAAGATACTACTACTTACAAACATACATACACACACACACACATTTGCCAGAAGAGTAGAACCCCTGCCAACCTAGTCATTTGTACTATAGTGTTAAGCATTTATCACACACACAACTGATCTTACAGGGCTGAAAGCTGGCCAAGGTTGCTGATAAGGGACTGACATCATCTGGACTGATAAGGTGAGGCACTGTGAAGTGTCGTGGGTGGGAATGGCATAAAACTGTTTCACCTATAAACAAACACACAACTACCTCAGTCTTGCGCACACAACTGTCACACACACACTTATACATTTGCCAAAACTAAGATTAGAACTCCTACCTAAATAGTTATTTGTACTACCATGTTAAGCAGTTATCTCACATGCCACAGAGCTTATGGGGTTGAGGTGTGATGGAAGGCACTTCTAAGATGATGGATATCTGCAGGACTGCTAAAGATGGGAAAGGGGAGGTGTACTGGGTTTAAATGGACCCAAAAACTTTTAGTTGTGAACACACACCCACTTTTACATTTTCAAGGACTGAGATTAGAGCTCCTGCCTAACTAGGTATTTTTTATCTTGTTAGGCAGTTATTGAACACACCATGGAGCTTACAGGGCTGAGACCTGATGGAAGGTACTTCTAAGATGACTGATATCTGCAGGGCTGTTAAAGTGAGGAAAGTGGAGGTATACTGGGTTTGAATGGACCCAAAAGCTTTTAGCTGTGAACACACACACACACACACACACACACACACACACACACACACACACACACACACACACACACACACACACACATTTTTACATCTGCCAGGACTGAGATTAGAGCTCCTACCTAGTTATTTGTACTATTTTGTTATGCAGTTATTACATGTGTCACAGAGCTTATGGGGCTGGGCCTAACAAAAGTGACTGCTATGGTGACAAACATCTTCAGGACTGCTAAGGCATGGCAATGGAAAGTGCACTGGCTGGGGAAGGCTTGCTCATTCCTAGATCTTAGATCCTACTGACATTTCTCTAAGTGTGTGAGCATGCCCAGTGTGTCCTTCTATAGTACATGTGGGTCTCCATTCCAGGGATTGTTGTACTCCAGTACTGTTTGTTTTGTGCTACAGCCATATTTGTCAACCTGTTGGTGCAGGATATCTGGAGATAGCCTATCAAAATGTGGGGACAATGGGTCATACAGTGATTGTGACAATTTGTATCAGTAATGTATAGGTTGCAAGGGTTACAGGGCTGGTTTTAGCAGACATCTGTCATATATGGCATTTGACACTGTCATGTACTGTTTCAGTACCTGGTGACATACGTCCTCAAATCATCACAGTGATTTACCAGAGGAATACAGGATGAATGATGCACACACAAGGTTTATGGGCCAAATGCTATGCATTCTTGCACTATCCAACCTGTTGAGTGGTGTGCCTATAAGCAATTGACTGCTGGTGCTGTGGAAATGGTCCAGCACCTTTGGGATATATTACAATGGTGGAATCTCTGTGCATTTATGTTCTGGCCTGGTTTGATTTCCTGTCCACAGTTGGGTAATATAAATCAGACAGGATCAGGGTGACAGGCAGACTCCAGATATATTTGTAGGGGATAGGATATGTGTGGGGGGGTCCTGGGCAGATATGTTTGGCTATAGCTACCAGTTTGCATTGGGCTCTCTACAATAGTTGACTGAACTTGGAGGGTCTTGTGTGTGTCAGACTGTTTGACCAGCCTGGAGGTGTGCGTTTGTCACACATATATGTATGGCCCACCCCATTTTGCTCAGATGGCCACATGTTGGGGTCAGGATGTTGCATAGGATGAGTGATCAGGGAGGGGTGTGTTACTCCCCATGGCTGTGGCAGTGTGTGGACATGTCACCATCTTCCAGGTTTAGGCCTGCCTGCAGTGGGTGCATTCCCATGTTTACACTCTGAGCCCTGCCTGTCGACTGTACGGAGTATCACAGAATGTCCACATCCATGACTCATATATCTTGTTGGTTTCCTAAGCAAGTGTGGTTTTCCAGTGCAAGTGTTTTGCAAGTCACTCAGGGTTGAAGTCAGATATTACAGACAGTTGACATTGCAGTTTCAGACATCGTAACCATCACACATTCCATGCTACTACAAATCATTCCATCAATTTTATAACATTATTAGAGCAGTATTTCACAGGTGTCCTTCTCTTTGTACCTTCATCACCCCATTATTTATAGCTTTGTCCTGATTTCTGTCTCCCTGAGGCTGGCAGGTTTGCTCCTAGCAGTTGTCAGCATGGACTTTCTTTGCATTTTGTGGACTGTGTTATTTTGGTGTTGTTGACTCCATGGCACTCCCTAAATGGCACTGTGGGTGAGGCATAGGCATTTGCCTGAGATCTGTAGGCCAGGTGTGACAGTTGCAGGTGATCTGTAGCAGGGTAGTGCATCCTGATGATCGTGTGTTTCTAGGCTGCCGGCAGGAGACATCCCTGGGATAGCACCCATGAGTTGACTGTGGGTGTTACTGACAATTGCTTTCTCTTACTATTACACCATCAGTCTGCGTGACAGCCAGATGCTGCTATGGGACTATGGGTGGTGGCACGACTGTACACATTACACATATGCACAAACTGCGCTGATATTTGCTTAATATTTTGGTCCCATGTAGCATGGTGGTATGGCCTATTTTTCAGACTATGGGCATAACAGTATCAACCACAGGTCAGATTGCTCTGGCATAGACATGTGTAGTATCAGACATCTTACCTTTCAAAGCTATACTGCCACGGCCAGACCTAATGTGATATCACTGTGTAAGAGTCTGTGGGTGGGGATTTCATGGGCTTTGCCATGCGGGGGTACATGCATTTCTGTATGGTTATGTACAGCTTATCTGCTGTGTGGGACTGGTGGTGGGTATGGGACCCCCACTTTGACATCCATGCATGTGACCTATGACCCCCCTCCAGTTACTTGGCTCACAACATATACTGCAGTGCTAGTTGTTGACTAGGGTGGTACTGCATGGAGTGGGTAGGGCAATACTGGGGATACACATCTTGCTGTCCCACAGAGCTGTCAGTTGTCTGCTGCTATCCCAGTTAACCACCCCATTCCCTTACATGCTTGATCAATACCATAGATATGCTACTGGAAATGTCCACCCCATTATTTTAATTTGTTACAGAGACTAGCTTACCTTGTGCCTGCAGCTATTGTGAGGGTGGTGTTTGAGGGCTGACTATGTCAGATGCACATGATACACTGCCTATACATGGTCAGATATAGGTGGTGTGATGTTTGGCATCCATTTTACTGTATGTGCGAGTCAGAGAGAGAGAGAGAGAGAGAGAGATCAGTCCCTGGGGCCCTACAGTGTCAGTGCATGTGCTATGTGTTGCCTCTTTGCCAAGGCCAGGGCATACTGGGCACACCTCCATCTGCCTACAGGGGCGGGCTCAGAATGTTCCTCCTCAAAGTCACTCTGTGCCTGTGGAGGCCTTGGCAATGGTAGGGGGGTTGTGTGGCCCTTACCCATTTTGTTCCTGCTGCAGCTGTTTCCACAGGATCATACTGTGTAGCATCGCACATACTATGACCATGTGTGCACATGTGGCTGGAGAGTACTGGAAGGCTCCACCGGATATGTCAAGGCAGCGAAACCGTGACTTGAGCATCCCAAACACACGCTCTATAATGATCCTGGTTTGTGCATGTGCCTCATTATGGTGTTCTTGTGTGGGTGTGTGTGCATTTCTGATGGGTGTCATTATCCATGGCTCTAATGTGGAGCCCGCATCCCCCACTAAATGGCCATACAGGATGTCCCCCTGGTAAACCACTAATACAGCAGTGAGGAATGCCAGATGTGGGAGTCATGATAGCTTCCAGGGCAGCCAGCACATGCATTCATGATAATGCCTTGGGCATTGCACACGACCTGGCAGTTGATGGAGTGAAACCCCTTGTGGTTTATGTACACCCTACCCTGGTCACCAGCTGGTGCTTTGATATGGATGTGCATGCAGTCAATGGCACCCAATACCTATGGGTAGTCTGCTACATGGTGGAAGAGATGCATATTGCTAGTCAGCTCCTCATGGGTGCTGGGGAATTTAATGTGCTCCACAGCATTTGTAGAGGTATCTACAGTCTGTGGTGTGGATGGTGGAGTATCCTGGATGCAGATGCCTGTGAGACCCCCATGATATCCCAGTTGCTCTTTGGGAAGTACCTGTAGCTAGTATTCTTAGAGCTACACATACCTTGGTATCCACTGGGATGGGTTCCCCTCTGTTGTTCTGGATCTGAGGCGAGGCTGGCACAGCTCCACCATTTGCTGCAGTATGTCCTGTCCACCCTGTAGCGCTTTACTATCTCCAGATCATGTAGCCCCTGGTAGGTTAACCTGGGTTTGAACACTCATCTCCTCCCCCTCATAAGTCTGGGGCAGTTGTCAGCATTGTCCTCTTCACCACCTTCAGCCTCTTCCACATCCTGATGTATGAGAGCAACAACAGCCCCTAACATTTTGTTAGATTTGTTAGGTAAAATTTCCCCATCTGTGTACACTGATGGTGTAGAGTTTGTGGGAAAACACAGACTACAAGGTGTTTGCATAGTTTATAGTGGTGTGCTGCAGATGCTGCCTGTGTGATTGGCTGAGTATGATACAGTCCTCCTGCCAGTTCTATTACTTGTATTTGAGTGCCTCTATTCTGCTATTTCCCATTTTTTTTTCTTGTTCCACTTGCCATTTCCTGTATTATTTTAGTTTTGTGGTTTAAATCCCAGTGTGTGCCGCACACATCCGTTTAGGCAAGGTAAACAAGGCTATACAGCCTTAGACACACCCCCTTGCTGACATATGTACAGTGCTGCCATTTCCTGTGCTTTTTTTTTTTTGGAGGGGGGTTGTTTAAGTCCCAGTGTGCACCACGCACACCTGTTTAGCTAAGATAAAATCCAAATATCTAGTGCAATGTGAATAACAGAAGACCAGGAACCAAATGGAAAACACACCAAACAAGCCTGTATACGAACTCCATTTATTGCAGTAAAACACACCAAGATTAAGTGCTTTCATCTTTCACATAGAAGACTTTATCAGAATAAAGCACACTGATTCAAGAACCATTTTTATACCAGTACATGTTACATAATAGATAAAATTGAGCCAATGGTATTATCAAAAAAGGTTACATGTAAAATGGTCACATGAGCAATATTAAATACACAGGATGTTAATATTCAAGCCAACTTAGCTTTTTACAAATAAAACACTGTTGTTATATTAAATACCTTTGGCATAGCTAAGACAAACACATTTTGCAGAACTGTCTCTACCTGGACGCGAACACACTCTTTATTTCATGGTATAAGACATTACAGACTCAGACACATGCCCCTTGCTTAGCTGTGCTTAGCTAAGTGCAAACCTGGGCAGCACTGCTCCAATGTGCTTACAGCAAGCAGCATACACACCCTTTTGATGTCATTTACTTCTCCTGGTTATAAGGCCATATTAGAGCACCTACATGCTTAGATGTAGTCTGACACAGAATAAATTTGTGATTTAGTAAGATTCCCCTCATTTGCATACCCACTGCCTTACTCCATAGTTACTGCACTCACACTGAGCCTTTCCCCTTAGCAACCACTTTTCCCTGGTATTGTTTTCATTCTGCATGGCATTGACTATAATACCAAAATGTAGATTTCCCTGAAAATCGCCTTTTCCCCTTTTTTATTTATTTTCAGCACGGCCCCATTTGTGCGCTGCTGCCCTACACTTAAATGGCTGAAATTGGCCAAAAAAATGAAAGTTTTATTTTATAAAATTTAAGCTATTTTTCATGTCAATGGCCATATATTTGGCCATTGGCACACCTACTAAATGTAATACATGCCTTCTTTTGAGCTGTCATGTTTCCGTTTTGTAATTTGCAAAAATGTATTCAGCTACTAGCTGAATATATTTCTGCTTTGTACACTGTTCAGGCATGGACAACTGCCTGCTTCCTGGATCACTAATTCACCTCATTTGCATGATTTTCACCAGCAAGTGAGGTAATTAGTATAATAGCAGTGCTGTCTATGCCGGAATAGTGTAGGAGCACTCGTGCACGTCCAGGGAGCTCGATCCTGGATCGCTCGTCAGTCATATTGCATTCAGCAGCTCTTGCACTATTCCTGCATTCCTTGCAGAGCTTGCTGAATTCAGCCGCAACGTTCCATATCAGACCTTGTTTCATATAATGCTTACTTTGAGAAAATAAACCAGTCTGGCAGTTATACAAAATAAGGCATTGACTCCTATATATGTGCAGTGTAGTGTATTTGCCACACTGGTTTATCAGCAAAATCAAGGCTTTGTAGTCAGGTCAAGTTTATATGGTGACTTGTGACATCTCAAATGTTTGTGCATACATGATAAAAAGGTATGCCTTACTGATGATAAAAATGTCAAATACTAGTTGGGTAGGAGGAAGGGAAGGGATATACATATAAGGACCAGGCCTTCTTTCAGGGGGGGTGTGGAAGCTGAAAGCAATGGCCCAAGACTTCTACCTGACTAAATTAGACTGGAGTCCAGGAGCATATTGTCTTCCCTGTTGTGGTCAAATCAAAGCCTTCATCTAGTGTGTCATGCAATCCCATGTCACAAACAAGTTAGTAATTAGCAAGTGAGAAAGAATAAATTTGCCTCTCATTATAACTCTCCACCAAATCAAGCCAAGAGGATCTTACTGTAAGTAAATGAAATTATTGTCTTGTTGAGATGTTGACTGCAAACACAGATCAGTAATTTGAATACAACTAATGTAATAAATTCAAGAGGTTGTTATAGCCCATAGAAAATAATATAAACTCTGCATCAAGTAAGTAGACAAGCAAATGTGTTTTCTTCTACAAGATCATAAAATGAGCTTGAATAAGAATGCAAGATGATGCTTTCAGTCTTTCAAGGAATTCAAAAAAAAAGACATACTTACTAAATTACTCTATTTCATTTAGCACGTTTCAGTTTCACTTGACTGTATTCTACCTACATAATAACACTGGTATTAATGCTTAGATCAGGAAAGGAGGTAACATAGCTTATCTGTGTTTGTGGACACAGCAATGTTGTTTGCAGTACATGTGCTGGCAACATCAGGAAGGATAGGTAACAACAGTAAAACTTCTGGCTATATACTGAGGTTGACACTGTGCCAGAGGCTAACCTGTATTCTTTCCCTGGCCATATTTTAGGTTAAGTCTCTGGTTTCCCTCCACCAAGAATGGCATCAGTCCACATAGAATGAGTCAGTTATTCTTGTGGGGGGAGTGGGTTTCCATAAAGCTGATAGTTGTACAGCACTTTGCTGTTTAACACAAGTTTGCATTTGTATATTTATATTTGTTATCTGCTCTGTGTTGCAAAACAGATAAGCATGTTTTGAAGTATATTTAAACTATAGAATACTGTGTGTAATATGTCTCCATCTATCGAAAGGAGAGCAGACAGGAAACAAATGCAGCAATTCAAAAGTAATTTAAAGAATTCTCAAGGTAGAGTGCATGGCAGGTATATGATTCCAAAACTTCTTGACCCCCAGCTAGAGTTACTTGCTGCCTTTTTTTGTACTTACTGCTTTTTTAGTTCCATCGTGTGACTTCTCTGGTAGTGCTAAAGGTGCAGTGATGTATGCACTCAAGGAGCTCTTATTCCTAACACACAGCCAGTTACCACTTTCTCCCTCCAGCACTGCCTACACTTGTCTTGGGCATGATAATGTTAAATAGTTTACAATGGTCCGTGATAGTTAGAGATGATAGTTTCTTGGCATCCAGAGACATGAACCATTAAGCTCCCTTTGTGGTTTCTGGCTAAGTGCTGGAACTTCTGCCTTTCTCTGATCAGCCTATAGATACAGTCACTAGTATTGCAAATTCTGTCACAATGACTTGCTTAGTTAAAGAATTTAAAGACATGCTGATCAGTTTGTTGTACAGTATTTCGGTATCAGAACCTTGAGAACACTACATGTTCAAACCTGTTAGAAATAAAAATGTTTCCTCTTTGTGGTAGCAATCGATTATTTTCTGCTTTCATAACATAGCTTGGAAAATCAAGTGTTCATTTCCAGAAATGCCTGTCGTGAAATCAAATAAAATGTTATACTACTCACTGTATGTTCTTCTTTTCCAAACTTATGACTTGCAATCTAATGATTCCAAAATGTATTCTGAAGCTGGTGCCAAAAGAAGCTTTGTGTATAAATATTTATTCCAAAGGATGCACTACTTACAGTATGAAAATGAAATGATTAGTGTGTGTAGAATGGGAATGACTCCAGTACAAATGAGACTTTTAGCATCTTCTAAAAATCAGCACTGTCAAGGCGCACTGTGGGTGTTTTTCTGAATCCCTCTTCACTACTACATGCACTTTTAACTGGTCTCCATCAGCATGCACCTGTTCCTGATTTACATGAACAATATGAGTTAGTTTGCAATAATTAGTCATCGAGAATTCTTCACCACAAATAGAACTTACTTTTAAAATGCAGTCAGCAAGTGTACATAAGAGATGTATTGACGTGCAGGCCAGATGCTTTATTTCACATTCTGTGTAAGCAAACAGTAAATACATAGAAATGGAAGCTAATAAGGCAAGCTTATGCACTGAATAATAATGAAAACAGGCAGATAAATGGCAAACTGTTATTTCTAACTAATCCAACTGAAGCTATTGGTTGCGCACAAATGAAAATTAATACCGTCTTTTTCAACCTACTAATCCCATATCCCTTTAGAATTGCACAGGGTCGATTGGTATTGATTTTTGACCTAATTCTGCTAATTTTGTTTCAGAAGCCAGAGAGGCTATAATGAAACTGTTAAGTTTCCAGATGCTATAATCAAACTTAGAAGTTTCCTGAGGACAGTACATTGCAGGTGGCCTAGTTTGTCCCTGCGGCACAAATTCTTGTGTTTCATTTCAAACAAGTGAGTAACTAGGGCTACAAACAATACCACTTTTAATTTTGAGTTTTTACTTAAATATTCCACTACAAATTAAAAAAGGATTGATTTTATTACTTAAATGCATTTAACAAATGCCAAGTTTACCATTTCATCATGTTGCTTTCTAAAACATTGACTGTTTAATCAAATGCAAACAGAAGTCCTTAGAAATAAGAATTTATACCTGTCCCTAATCACACAGTACAGTTCTGCTTTTGGTAGTTGTGATCTGTGAAAAATAACTTGATAGGTTACAATTATATTCATATTAATATACCAATTTCTCTCTCTCTCTCTCTAGACATACGCACACACTCACACACACACACACACACACACACACACACACACACACACACACACACACACACATATATCTTTATTCCTCGCTCTCTCTCTCTGTATATATATATATATATATATATATATATATATATATATATATAAATAACGTGTGTGAGCATGTGCATGCATATGCATTTATATGTGTGTGTGTGTATGTGTGTGTATGCATGAGTGTGTGCACACATGTATTTTCTTGTACTGCAGGTAACAACATTTCATATTAACAAATCTTAATACTGTATGAACCAAAATGAAAGCTTATATTCAATAATGGTCTTCTTTTTGATAATTTATTGAACACAGTTAAGTTTGTAATGCAAATATTTTATGTTTAAAGTAAAAAAGCCCATTTTTAGATGTCAATAAAGGTTGTAACAAATGTGTAAAATTAATTCATGAACTAGGTATCTTGAACTGAATATTGTAATATATCAGCAGATATTAAACAGTAATTAATTACTGAACTGGTTATTGGAGAGGTCAGCAAATATAAGGTAGTAATTGACTCTTAAGGTGGATCCTGAAGCGGTATATCAGCAGATATGGAGTAGTAATTAATTCTTAAGGTAGATATTGAAATGATATATCAGCAGATATGGAATACTACTTAGCTCTTAAGGTGGGTATTGAAGGGGTATATCAGCAGATATGGAGCAATAATTAGTTCTTAAGGTGGGTATTGAAGTGGTATATCAGCAGATATGGAGTAGTAATTAGTTCTTATGGTGGGTAATGAAGTGACATATCAGCAGATAAGATATGGTGTAGTAATTAGATCTTGAGGTGGGTATTGATGTGGTATATCAGCAGATATGGAGTAGTAATTAGATCTTAAGGTGGGCATCGAAGTGCTATATCAGCAGATATGGTATAGTAATTAGTTCTTGAGGTGGGTATTGAAGTGGTATATCAGCAGATATGGAGTAGTAATTAATTCTTAAGGTGGGTGTTGAAGCACTGTATCGGCAGATATTAAATAGAGGTTAATTCTTGAATGGGTATAGGTGAAATATATCAGCAGATATTACACAGTTAATTCTTGAACTGGGTATTGAAGTAATAGATCAGCAGGTGTTGATTAATAATTAGTTAATGAATTGGTTATTGGAGAGATATATAGGCAGATATGAAGCAACAATTAATACTTAAGGTGAGTATTGGAGTGTCAGATCTGTAGATATTAAGCAGAAATTCATTCTTCAACAGGGTATTGGTGTAGTACATCAGTAGATATGATTTAGCGACTAACTTGTGGAATAGGTATTGGAGTATTTCATCGGAAGATATTTAGTAATTAAATATTGATCTGGGTATTGGAGTGGTATATCATAAGATATTAAGAGTTAAGTAATTAATTCTTGAATTGACAAGTGGGATTTGATATATCAGCAGACATTTAGTAGCATTTAATTACTGAAATGGAAATTGGTGTAGTTTATCAGAAGATATTTAGCCAATTAATTCTTGAGCTGCATAGTGGAATAGTATCTAAACAGATATTTTCTAGTTATAGTTGCTAGTCCATACCCAGTGTTGCTCATAATTTCTAAGTCTTACATACAGTGACATACAAAAGCTACGTGTAACATTTATTACTATTATTATTTAGTAGTAGTAGTAGTAGTAGAAGTCCTGTTCTAATGAAGTAAACATCTTTCCATGTAAAGTTTGCCAAACTTGGGTAGAAAGCTTTATTAAACATTGCATGCATTTAAAACAAACAGAAAAGTTATAACCACTAACTACAAATGAGTCTTCTAAAGCACTGTTGAGTTTAACACAAATTAGTGTTCAGTTACTACAAAAATGCAAATATGATTTCAGGAAAGTGTGTCTCAGACCACATACACTACATATTTCCCTATCTAATGAAAAAGAAAGTTGTGAATTAACAAATATCAAGTGTAACTGTAACTTTTTAAAAACACTTTATTCATCATCCTTGCTAAGTTCAGGTTACCAAATTTCCACCAAATTCATATTAATGCTGATTTGTATCTGTGGTGTTAGGAAGTGTGGGCAAAGGTCCTGTCTCCTATCATATTGTTGGCCAAGTTTTTTTTATTAATTTTTGTAATATTATAGTAGGTATTTATAGTCTCAAGGTTCATTGTAGTGCAATGCATAGCTGTCTATTTGCAGATACATTGAGTGCACCTAATTATGATGACTGCAGCAAAGTGAAAGCCTGTGCAAAGAAATATCCACTTTTTTTAATTCTTAAAATGGAAAAAATGGCTTAGTTATGTGTGAATTTCTCTATTAATGTTTAATGTCGCAGCTAATTTCAGTTATTTTAGGAAGTTGTAGATGTATACTGGGCTGTGCAAACCTACATAAACTAATGCCAGTCATTTAAGGCAGGTGGTACTCAGCACAGCTACCAGGAATGCATTTAAAAAAATTAATGGGGTTAAGTGACTATAGGGGTGTCCTTATATGGAAACCCTGACTGGTTCTTTGCAAGGTGTGAAAAAGGAAGATAGCACAACTGGAAAATGGGAATACAGAACACAAGGGGCACATAAAAGGAAGACGTCAATAGAGTTGAGCTGCAGGAGGTGTAGAGGGAGGTACTATGTTTTTGTCTGAGATAGAGACCCCTATTTTTCAATATTTTTTGTACATGAGATGGAAGTTGGGGAAGGAAGTACGGAAGAAAGTGAAAGTGAAAGGATTAGAGGAGGCAGGTGAAGAGAGTCACAGCAGTTCTCATCCTGGTCCAGTGGACTTCAAATGTTTCCACCGTTGGATGAACCTGCAGTGGAAGACCCCAGTGTTGTAAGGGCAGAGATCCCCGATGGTTCAGTGGCTGGAACAACTGGGGCTGTGAGTACTGCTCCCACTGAAGGAGGTCCTGCATAGGGTAATGGTACTTCTCCATGATTTATGGACAACACTGAACACTGCATTCTTAATCTTAAGCATTTCACAGCGTGTGAGCATATCCATAAATATGTAAGTGTTTATTGAAATAATCTGTGTTTACCTATGTATATGCATGTATATATGCATGCATACAGGTACACATTTCACTTATATTCATGACATACAAATATCTATTTCTATATCTATGTGTGTTTGTGTGTGTGTGTGTGTGTGTGTGTGTGTGTGTGTGTGTGTGTGTGTGTGTGTATGTATATATATATATATATATATATATATATATATATATATATATATATGTGTGTGTGTGTGTGTGTGTGTGTGTGTGTGTGTGTGTGTGTGTATATATATATCTATATATGTGTGTGTGTGTGTGTTTTCACACACACATACAGTAACCATTTGAAATGTCGGGACCCGCATGGACAAATCCAAAAGTATGGAATAGTTGAAAAAACAGGCGTGTATATAATGAGCCCAAGATGGCCATTTCTTAGTATATTCCCTTTTCCCTGAGGTATGGGGATCTCATAGTTGGTATATATCAGTTCAGTGGTGTGGGGCTTGCCCACCCTCAGAAAGCAAATGTAAAAGAGAAGAGCAATGGTGAACGATTTTCAGTTTTCTCCTGTATTTTCAATATTTTTTTCCATTTAGTGCTGCCTTCTGCCTATTGCAGCTACTGCAGACTTAACTCCTGCATACGTTTGAGAAGGATTTTGGTCTCCTTCTTAGACCAGCTTGGAGCACAACCCTAGATTTTTACAGTTTAAGCCATCCTATGAAGTGTCAGTATGAAAGTAAAATATGTAAGTGTAGGACAGATGATAAGAGCTAAGACATCAGGATGCCCAGCCCTTGCAGCCCTATGACAGTACTACCCATGGATGTGATTGTAGACTCAAGGTTGATTTAATAACTGTACTGAAGATGTCACATAGACCTACATTTATTTGTCATACTGATACCTTATTTTGTTATATGTGAAGGGAAATAAATCTATGAGCCGTCCATCAGGTGGATATGTGTTTCAGTGGTTATTTCTTTATGCAGAAATGTTCTGCCTAGGGTGCCAGAATGTTATAACCTTGGCATTGTAATAATTTATGACAGCATGACCTTCAAATTATTGCCAGTAATAGCAGTTTCATAAATGGTATTTTGTAAATGCATTACATTAATCAACTGTTTAAATTTCATATTTGTCCTCATTCAGTGTAACTGTTAGTAAGTGTTAAGTATTTTTGATGGATGCATGTGGATTTGCTTTATTACACTCTAACGAACATGTTAACTTACTACAGATTTTTATCCAATGAGATGAAGCATAGTTATATGTGATTGAGAAATGCTATCTGCTGCTGCAAATTCTTATGCTCAGTGCCCTCAAAATAGTTTGTTCACGAGAAGCCAAACTGATTTTACACCTATTAAATCCAATACACTAATGTGTAATAGAAATCCACCCAGCTGAGTTTCATTTGCATACCAAGTGCATAAATGGGCTACAGTTCTCTCCAATGGTCATATAGCTGCCATGTTTAATTGCACTCAGCCATGCTTGTCTGAGATTGAGTTGGGAAGCACAATATAATTAAAGTAAGGTAACAAATACAATTGAAAATGAATGGAAAATTATGCCAAATCAATTCAGTAAACAATGTTACTGTGGCAGAGTAATTGAGTTTAGTGTAAGGTGAAGTAAATGTGCAACTGCTGTATGCTGATGTCAGTCACAGGAATGGTAAAGTATTATGTGTCAGTTATTACTTGTGTACACATGGTTATGTAATATGTGCATGAAACTTAAGGGGAGAAGTACAGAACTTTTCTATTTTTTGCTGCTCAGGTTCTGAAAATTACATGATTGCATAGGAAATGATAAATGTTTCTACTGGTGCACTGATTTATAACTGATGTTTTACAGGTTCTAGATAATCATTCATTATAACAGATTGTCCTGGTAAAAAAAAGGATTACATTACAGTTAATTAAAATATGTGTGAAAGTATGCTTTACTTAATTAAACTAAGAATGGTATATGATGTTATGATACTGCAATGAAATTAGTAGGGGTGCTGTATTTATTCCTTATGTTAATGACAGCATGCAGAAGTCTTTTTTTATGTTGCTGCTAACATATTTTGTCAAGGGACTTAGGTGTCAAGACTGCCAGTGTGTAATAATACATGTACTATGGACAATGATTTAATTGCTGTTTTTCAGGGTTAGTGAGTAGGTTTCATGTCTGTAAATCTCATTCCTCTCGGGGTATGCATGTCTTTTGCTCCAGGTTAATGCATCATGCAGTAGCAGGAAACCAGAGGAAAGGCAACTTTACCCATAAAGAGAACCACCTCTTCATAGGTATTCTCAGGGCATAGGCAAAAGCCTTTTTGTAAAGCATGTGCCAAAATAAGCTGTGATCCAGGGTTTGGATACAAATGTGGTTAGAGGGAGGAACTGCATATTGACACAGTGCAGAAAAAACAGCCAACAACATAGAGAGATGCACCAGAGCAAAGGCTAGGCAGAAAAGTTATCCACATTGATCCTTTTAACATCAAATGAGGAATACTTTCCCTCCATACAGTGAAATGATTACAACACTGATGACAATCCCATAGGCATAATCAGAGGGGATTTGACACTGGCGATTATCGTTGTCAGCAACTGCAACAGTCATTCAGCCAGAAAGATCAATGCATCCCTGATGGTAAAATCAAATACTGAGAAATACAGTAGAGAATTGCTGGGTACATAAAATACATGTTGTTTCTTATTATCAAGTGCAGCCTCCATTTCTGTCCTTCAGGAAAGTAGCCAGAGTTTGCATGGTAAGTGTGCTCCATGCCTTCTAATTCAAAAGTCATTACTGTGGTTCATGGTCTAACTAAAATGTCATCAATTACTCTTCACAGAGTCAACAGCAGAAATGAACAGTTTCAATGTGCCAGCACAGTTGGAAGATGTTGTCAGCAGTTTAGCTGTTGAATTATCACAATAAGTGTAACAGCAGGATCGCATTCCCCACACCAGGTACATAATTCTGCTGGCAGTGAGACAGGTTCACACAGTCAAGTAGATAAGGACATTATATTGTGAGTGGTGTGATGGGGCCCTACTTTGGGCCAGCAATCAAGGAGCCTCAGTCCTCACCACTGACTCTGATGAGGGATGGTCACTAAGAGGAAAGATGGATTCACACAGCATTTTCAGATGCAGCTCCCTACACCAAGCTCAATTTCCCTTAAGAGTACACAGGGAGCATGCTCTAAACCTGAGGCTGGACTCTCTTTCTCTCTCCAGACCCAAACAAAGAGAGAGAAGTTCGCAATAAATTGCTTTTGGTGGATCCAACTTTGTTGTTTTTCCAAACAAAACACCACACTGACCACTTTGGAGATCTGTGTCCCTTTCCCAGTAGCTGATGTACACACTTGGATATTTGAGTTTCACACACACATACACACCTGGGAAAAGCTGGCACAGATTTACTAGCTGTGCCCCTTTCTACCCAGACTCTGAGGTAATCATGTTGCCATCAGTCAGCTACCCTAAGGCTCTTACAAAGGGTACCCAATTATACTGTGTAAAATTAATACCAATACAAATGGTAGGATGTGACCAAAGCAACAAGGCTTTCAGGAGTGGCGACAGTGTCACTAAAATAAGCTTAAGTACCCTCGAGATGTTAAAAGTATTCTCTTAAGGACCAGCTGCAATGAACTGTATTAAAATATTTAATGATAAATTATAAAACAGAAAACAAGAATAAACAGCAGAGTTTCAACCACAGAAATATAAAAAATACAGTTGGATAGTTTCTCAAAGATGCAGAAAGCAATATTTAATTGTACTCCCTAAATGTCCCTGACTAACTAAATAATTACTGTTCCCTGACTACTTATCAGGCAAGCTGATGTGTGCTGAGTGTCTTACCACAGCAAAAGCCAGATTGTATTTATTTATTAATTTATTTTACATTTGTTTACCGGGGAGGTCTGACTGGACAGAGCTGTCTGTTTTCAGCAGAGGCCCAGGGAGAAAAGCTCCAGAACAATTGCTAACATACTATACATAAGATATTTACACATTCAGTTATAAAAATATAGCAGATAATAACATATGATTAGATAAGATATTTACATAAGCATAGTGGTTTAGACATACAATTAAAAGTATAGTAAGTAGTAACATTTGATTGTTGTTCATACGTTATGTTTAGTAGAGATAATCTTGAAGATGTACTGAAGATAAGACAAGAAAGGAAAAACTAAAAAAGGTGGAGAATATAGACAAGTTCATATGTGGTGCATTGACATTTTAAGGGAAAGCCTTTCAACTTAGTCTAGGGGAGAGTTAGTGGGTATAGACGGGGCAATGGGGAGTAGGTGGTAGTGAGTTGGTAAGTAACATGTGATGATATATAGTGCAACTGTGGGAGTCTTGAAGAGGAGGTTGGATAGTGGGTAGGGGAAAGGAGTTAGAATATGTCAGCCAGGTGCTAGGCAGTTGCATGTCAATGAGTTGTTTAGGTGGGAAATAAGCTGTTTTTTGAAGATGGTTTTATTAGGTTGCACCCTGATTTGCAGTGGTAGGGAGTTTCAAGTCTTGGCAATGTTGCTAGGATACAGAGAGTCACCAGAGCTGTATTGGCTTTTGGAGATTGCGATTAGTGCCCTGTTAGTGGATCCGCATCTAAGTTCTCGGTTACTGGAGTAGGGTATGATCAGGACTTGTAAGGCTGGAGTTTTGTCAGATTGGTACAGTATTTGGTGAGCTAGAAGAAGTTGGTTTAGAGTTAAGGTGCTAGGGAGTTCAAGCCAAGAAAGCTGTTTTAGGGCCTGACAATTTTGGGTGCAGTAGGAGGAATTTGTGGCAAATTTTGCAATTTTATTGTAGCATACTGATAGCTTGTTTAAATCATTCTTATTTATATTAATTAAGATAAGAGAAGCATACAGTAAGGTAGAGAGAAGATGGGTACAAGGTAGGGTAACTTTACTGTTGCTGGTTAGGAAGTTTTTACATCTGTAAAGAGCACCTAGTTTTTTATTGATTTTGGTTATTGTATGAGCTATATGTTTGCCAAATTTCATATTATTGTCAATAATGAACCCTAGTAATTTGGTTTGTGTGATGGGGAAGATAGGGGTATTATCTAATGCAGAAATAGATAATGGGGGAGTAGGTGCTGCTGCTTTGGAAGGATGAAAGAGCGTAAGTTGGGACTTTTTAGAATTTAGCATTATCTGGGAGTTTGTTGGCCAGGTTTTGATGGATGTAAATGCTTCTTAGGTCTTGATTTGAAGTTGTTGGAGGGTGAGGGCAGAGCAGATTAAGGTGGAGTCATCAGCGTATTGAACCAGGTTTGCTAGAGGGGTGGCTTTGTGAAGATTATTTGTAAATATAGTAAAAAGTAGATGATGATGTGGATGTGTGGATGTGTGAAATATATATCCTTTATAGAAACAACAAAGCTTTCAGGTTAGAAACCCTTTTTCAATGTTTCTAACCTGAAAGCTTTGTTGTTTCTATAAAGGTGTTTTTTACTCAACTATTGTTGTCTTGGACTTGCGAACTTTGTTTCAGTGCTTTGCTTCATCGTGAAATATATATCCTGTCAGAAAGCTTTCCTGTAAGGTTACAAAGTGATGCTGCAAGAGTTCCAAAGAAACCAGATGCTGGTTAGAGGATGACGTCACCTCTGGTTACCTGACTCTGGTACAATACGCACATAACATTGCTAAGATCTGCGGCAGTACCTGAAAGCTGTAACACAATTTCTAACTTTCTACCCTTCCAGGTTTCTCTGATAAACATGCACATTTGATCAGTTATAATAATACTGTCTGACAAACATGTATATCTCTTTTCTGTCCAACAGGACCCACTGTTGATGCGTTTTTTAACACAAGTAACTTTACAAATATATATTTTAACTCAAACATTGTACAAATCAGTGTGATAGTCTAATAACATAAAACTCCAGCCAGCTGTGCTGGCCTATGTACACATGTTCTGCCCTACTGTCCCTGGCACAGATGTCACTATTTCATAACATCACATCTCTCCCCCCTTTGAAAACTTAAGATAGCTTTTCATGTGACCCTGGAAAATGTTGCTTGAGAGAAATGGGCATGTCTGGAAACACATTAACCTATACCTTGACTTGAGAGCCCATCTGCATTGGCATTGCAGACCCCACTATGGTTCTGCACTGTCATGTCATATGTCTGCAATCCTAGGCTCCATATTAATAACATGGCATTTTGCTGGCTGGCACAATGTAGCTATGTTAAGGGATTGTGGTCTGTAACCACAGTAAATTTTCTTCCATGCAGATAGGGCTGAAGTTTCTGCAGTGCCCATAGTACCACTAGGGCTCTCCTTCTGTTTGTCAAAAGTACACTTCATTGACAAACAGAAGGGTAAGCCCACTTCTGCGAAAGTGCACTTCATCGAAAGTGCCCTTTTGTGAAAGCCAATTTGCCGAATCATGTTTCAGTGGTGATAAGGGACTATATCCTTTTCCCCACTGTAGTGTGATCTCAGAGTTAGTATATTTAAGTAGGGGGGTGTGGGGTGCAGGGGGGCTTGCCCCCCCTGCATAAATGTGATTTAGTGTTTTGTGTTTTGTTTTTTGGTTTTGTTTTTTGTTATTTTGTGTTTTGCGAAAGTGCATTTTCAACAAAGTGCACTTTTACGAAAGTGAGTTTTAGGGTTTACATTTCAATGAAACTTAATTTCGATGGATCAACATAGATCCACCACTAGGCATCCTTTTCTTACAGCTGCATAACATTCCTCCCTGGTTTGGAGTTTATGGCTGAGATATACAAATGGGTGCTCTTCTCCCTTTGAGGAAACCTGACAGAGTACAATCCCCCACCTCATGGTTTGAAGCATCCACCTGCACAATAAATTCTTTGCTGTAATCAGGACTGGTTAACACAGGTGGTCCTCACAAAGCCCCTTTAAGCATTTTGAATGCTTGCTCATAAGTTGGGGTCCACACTACCTTATCTGGCCTGTTTTTCCTCATCAGATCTGTGATCACCATATCCCCCTCAAAATCCTCCTGCTATCCACTGCAAATACTCAGTGCAAGGCGAACCCTATCATGGTAAGGCTTCATCAAGTTAACATGGTACAATTTGTGCCCCTGCTTCCTGCCTAGCAGGTTTACCATGTAATAATCATAACTGACCTTCCCTACCACTTCAAAGGGTCCCTGCCAAGCTGTCTGCAACTAATTGTCTCTGACAGGAATGAGCACCACAACCTGCTGTCCCACAGCATTCTCTTGAGCTTGAGCATTCCTGTCATACCAGACCTTTTTCTACTGTTGGTCTCCTGCCAGGTTCTCCTGGGCCAAGTCCATGAGCTCCTTATGCCACAATAGACTTCTTGTGGGATTCACACTCACCCTCCCATACATCATGAATCAAATCTAAAGGACCACCTCACCCTGTGCCCATATAGCAACTCAAAGGGTGAAAAACCCCTGGGATTCCTGGGGTATCTCTCTGTATACAAACAGAAGATGAGCCAAATATTTGTCCCACTCTCTCATAAACTGGTCTGCAAATACCTGTAGCATGGTCTTCAGTGTACAATTTAACTTATCCACAAAACCATTAGTCTGGGGGTGCTTTTTAGGTGCTTCACCCCACACTGCTTCCATAGACAAGCCAGTAGGTCTGACATGAATTTGGCACCTCTGTCAGTCAGTATTTCTCTTGGGAAGCCTATCCTGCTAAAAATCTCTAAGAAAGCATTTACCACCTTTTCTGCCTCATTGGGGGACAGAGTCACCACCTTAGGGTATCTAGTAGCATAATCTACTACCAGCAGGATATACAGTACTTCTTCTCTGTGGGACTTGTGGTACTCAGAGGCAATGCAATATTCATAGCTATCTTCTGAAATGGCTCCTCAATCACAGGCAAAGGCATCAAAGGAGCCTTGATCTTGTCTCCTGTCTTGCCTACCTTTTAGCCTGCAGTACCCTTTTACATCCCTTACAATCCCAGGCCAATAAAAGGTCTGCATAATATGTCTCTTGGTATGCTTTATGCCCATATGACCTGCAAAAGGAATGTCATGGGCTATGGGTAGAAGTACCAGATGGTAGGATCTGGGCACTGGTCTATATTATATAGACGTAAAATCAAAATGTCGAACGCTCACATGAGCATAAATGCAGAAGTTTGAAATCACTATTGTGGGGGGCTGCGCCACCCACACCCCAGCTAAATATATATATTCCAACTCAGTGATCGCACTACAGTGAGGAAAGGGCAAATATTCTGATCCTCACTGTACTGCAATCCAAAAAAAATAAACATTGAGTTCCTGCATTTACGCTCATGTGACCGTTTGACATTTTGACTTTTCATCGATCTAAAGTAGACCCTTTGGGCACTACCAACTGCTGTATTACCTCACCCTCTAGCTCTCCCACAGGGATCCACTCTATATAGTAACCCTTTTTTCCAGTATGCAGTCTCCCCTTTTCCTTGAGAATCCGGTGCCTCCTTAGCTACCTCCCTCAAGCCTCATAATAAGGGTCTGAAAGCTGAGCCTGTTTTATGTCTACCTTTGTGACACTTCCCAGCTCCCATTCCACTGGAACTACACATGTACTACCCTACTCTCCCTGGCACAGATGGAACTACCTCATAACATCACAAGTGGTAGATATTGGGACCTCAGGTATCTCAACTCCTGTGTTGGCAGAACCACCAGAACACCTTCAGGAAGACAGCACAGTGTCAGAGGTAGAAGTGTGTAAAGAGTTCAAGGTGAAGGCACATGTCTCAACTAGCTCCAAATCAGATGCAGTGCTCTGCCACAGAGAGTCAGCTAGAGATTGAGGGGGTACAGGTGGCTTTCTACCAGTACATGGATTTTGGTAGAGACCAGGAATAATACTGTGATTACACTCATGAGTGGTACAGTGACACACAGAGCAGCCATCTCTGTTTCCATGTGCATACTAGTAGGGACCTATCAGACTCACATAGGAAACTATCAGACTAAGAAAAGGATGAGGTACTGTGTGGACTCATGGGGGTAGATTAAGTCACATACCACAAGATTCTCAACAAATAATCCAGGCCTCATTGGCATTCATAGGTTCATAGGTTGGTACTAGGCTATCAGCCCTAGGGCCTATACAAGCCTAGACATAACAATTCCCTGGATATTTCTTCTCATAATATTTACTTCCCTGGACCCCTGTCTAGCAGGGTGACTGACATGATCCCGGGGTGAATTTCCTATCTCCCATCCGATCGTCAAGGTTCCTCTTGAAGAGGGCCAAGGAGGTGCTCTGCTTGACATGTATGGGCAGTCTATTCCAGAGTCTTGGGAGTCTCTGGGTTAGGAACCTATCCCTCCAGCATGTTTTGTTCATTGTGATGATGAGGTTTAGATCCCTGGTGCATGTGACTCTGAGGGATTGGGATTTCTTTAAGTGGAGCATGTCCAACAGCTCAGGGTTTGACATCGCCTTGTATGTTAAGCAGAGATCACCTCAGAGTACACAATATACCACAGAGTATAGCTGGAGTCTTTTTAGATGGTCAGCATAGGGCATCTGATTTAGGCCTGTGATTCTTTTAGTGAGGTATTTCTGTGGCCTTTCCAGCTGTTGCAGATGTCTTGTGAGGTATATACCAAATGAGGTGTTGTACTCTATAATGGGTCTAATGAGGAATGAGTACAGTGGGACAATGACCTCCTTTTTTCTGAATGAAAAGCCCTTAATGATGAGGTGTGCCACATAGAAGTATCTCCTGACTGTTGTAGCAATGTGGTTATTGAAGGTGAGACCACTGTCCACCTGTGTCCCTAAGTCTCTCATCACACTTTTGGTGTTTAGTGTACTTCCACCTATGTGGTAATTCATGGATACATGATTTTTTCCCAAAGGGGATAACTATACATTTCTTGTCATTAAGTTTGAGCCCATGGCTCTGGCACCAAGCATCTGTTTCTGCAAGTCCCTTTTGTAGAATATCCACATAATTTGGGGATTCAATAATGGCTCCCAGTTTGCAGTCATCTACGAACTTTGTTAGACAGAGTCCCTTAGTGTTGGCCTGTACTTCAGAGAAGTAGACGCCAAACAAGAGCGGTCCCAGGACTGAACCCTGAGGTACTCCACTTGTCACTTGTCTGGAGCTGGATTTGGAGTCGGCTACTTTTACAGTCTGGGTTCTGTCAGTAAGCCAGTTGGCAACCCATCGAGTGACATAGGGATTTATGCCCAGCTTAGTAAGTTTATCTATGATTCCAGAGTGGGGGATGGTGTTGAAGGCCTTGGCGAGGTCCATCTACATTTAACAGAACTCATTCAAGTGCTTGGTCATAAAGCACTGTGAGATTAATGTTTATAAAATCACCTGCATCCAGTAGGTCATGTCATCACAACAAGTCAGCATTAATCTCACATGTTAGCATTTCATCATGATCGTGGGCACCATCATCAACACTATGTTTAAAGGCAATTGTATATGACATATTTAACCTAGTATAAGTCAGGCTGCACAGTACAACTAGTGGAAATATCACAAAGTGCAATTCAGCAGCATGTGTTTAACTTTAGTAGTGTCACTCTTGAAAATGACAGAAAAGTTAAAAAGGTAAAAAAGGGGGGAGGGTCTGCAGTCTGCAATGTAGAATACTGTTAGGGACCTAATGCACAGGGGAAATGAATCATTGAAGTAGTAATATAGACCCTGACAGGAACACTATAACTGCTGCCACTTTGAGTTCAGCATTGCACTAATGCTGATTATTAGTACTGATTCACAGTAGCTTAACCGTAAAAAATGTTTCTTATTTATCTGAAAGCATGGAAACATTACACAACAGACATGTTATGTAAATTTCCTTTCTGGTAGAAGGGAGCAGCTCAAATAAACTGCAAGATGCAATACAGTGCCAACACAGAGTTAAATACATATGTCTTCCAGTGCCAACTCCTTCAGGAGCAGTTATCCAGTAATAAACATACTAGCATCAGAAGTGCTTGAATATTTCACTGCAGTCCTAAAATGAACAACATGCAGCAATACAGTACAAAATGACATATTCTACATTTACCATTCTGGCATTGGCATTCACTGCACAGATTCAGTCAACAGTTGGTCATGACTGTGCCACTAAACAAAGCATATATAGACCATGTAACTAAACGTGAATAAAAAGTGTTTACATTTTATTACAAATATCTTTAAAGATAAGAGGGAATGCCTAATGAAGAGTTGCAGTTGATCATGTACCACACATAGCACTGCATGATTCAATTATCGTCTATGTGCTTCCCATAAGAAAGGAAACACTAATTTGAATGTCATGGCACATAGTTGTGGACTAGATGCCATGTACAGTGCATAAGCCTGATGTATGGAGTCTTGTACTCTGTTGCTGGATGGACAATAAACCTATCTTCACACAGGGAAGGCCTTATATTGGGAACTGCACTACCTACATCGGGCAATTCACCAACAGACCAGTGCAGGATTATGCTGTGCAGCAGTTTATGTGTAGTAAACATCCTGTGTGATGCAGAGTCATACTGAAGGTTACCTTCGGACTCATCCCTGTAATGGAAACAGATTTTCATCAGGCCAAACTCTCACTCAATGACAATCCATGTCGGGAGAATAACAGTGTTGTTGACTGCATTCCAGATATACACATATATCTCATATTCCCTGTAATCATTTATTTTGGTCTTATCCTGTCTAATTAAAACTGCTGAATGCATATATGAGTGAATTAGCAAAATTCAGTAGTTAAATATTCTCCTGCATTGCGTAGACTAGCAAAGAAGCATGACTGGAGTTCTGTCTTTTGTTTTAAAAAATGCATGCAACACTCTATGGAAAACCTGACTGCAAATGCTGAAACATAACAACTCGGAAGTGTAAATTTCCTTTTCTGCATAACTTTGTCTAATGTACAATAGAGGAATAAAACAGCATGTTCTCTGGAAGGGTATGTACTGCTCATTATTTCAGCAAAGTAACGCCCACTTCCCAGGTCTATATCACTTCGTTGAACACCTATTTAGCAAAGCGGCTCTTCATTGAACGGCAAATTTTAAATAGGGCAAACAAGCAGTTGGCCAACCAAGTGACCACAAAAAAATAAATAAATAAAATTTAAAACCTGCCAAGGTCAGAGCTATGCCCCCCATGCCCTCCACCCCCTTAAGTAAATATACCAACTCTGAGATCTAACTACAGTGGAGAAAAGGGTAAATTCCAGAAGGTTGATGGACCAACCAAACTGTTGGTTTGCCCTAGTTAAAATTCACCATTTGATGAAGAGTGGCTTCGCTAAGATGAAATAATATAGACCCCCACTTCCCTCCCCCAACAGTCAGTCTGACTAGTGTCTGGTGAGTGTCATTTCAACCATATTGTATGGGCAGCAAGAAATACTTATGAAGAAACAATTAAGTTCAGGAAGTCTTTTTACTTATATCTAGTTATCTTTCACATAAACTGTATTCTTGTAATAACAAAAAGGGAATTACAAATTTTTCAGTTTAATGCTACACAATTCTTTACATCTACATCTGTAAGTTTTATTTCATAACTGCGTCACATGCTGTCACTGTCAGCATTATTGATATGTGAACAGTACTAATAATACATGTACAGTTACTTGTACAGATTACTACTTTCATATTCTTTACTGCCATTTTCATTTATTACTGTAACCTCTTAATACACAGCAGTATTTTCTCTCTGTCAGGAACAGATGAATGTCTGATTATATAAATTGTATTTATTTATTGTTTAATGCATTTTAGAATGTCACCTCAAGTACATATTTGTAGGTTACACATGCACACCTTGATCTTCTCCATGTAAGAGTAATGCATAAAGCAGAGCATGATTAAAGTCTTTTTCTCAGACCAGATAGGAACATGGCCTCATGACTTCACAGATGCTGCCATCATCTGAAGAAAGAGAACCAGAATGATGGAAGTATGGTGAGGGCTTTAATAATCAGGGTTAGAACCACACCCTGTTGAGCGTGACATCATTTTGACTAAACCTGATTTTTACTAGCATGCTCATTAGACCAGGTATTGATAACATTAGAAAGTCTGATGTAATCAAATCTGCTTTGTCTCATACATGTTTCTTAACGGGAAACACTTATCAGACCCTACAATTACTAATGGCTTATTTCTAAATTTATCTAAATCAATTAGATGTTGACAGTAATAATTTTTCATAGCATTTACATGTTTTGTTTTGTCCAGGTTTAGCAGTATTTGGTTTCATGCACTAAAGTGGGACCTACTGCTTTTTTATCACTTTTTAATAGGTACTGGAAAAGGAAATGTTAACACTAATGTGAGGAAGTATTTCTAGAACTTTTGTATATTTATTACTTGCTAGGGTATGACATACAGACTTGGATGGCCAGGGAATAACCTTCAGATTTATTAAAACCTGACATTCAGATGACTCCATTTTGAATTTTACCAGTATACATAGCCAGCCTTAGGCATAGGCCAACTAGGCAGCTGCATAGGGTGCCACTGTAGCAGGGTCACTTTTCCAGTATTTATTGGTTTAATTATTTATTTATTTATTTATAGTAAAGAAATGGTTTCTTTAAAGTGTGTTGAATGAAAACAGATAAAACTGAAGAGTTAAGACAAACTGTGAGAAAAAAAAAGAAGAAAAAAAGTAATTTGGATGGTGTAGGTAGACCAGAATGGGGGCACCGGATGGTGTGGGGGGGCATAGCAGAGCCCTTTTGCCTAGGGCATCAGCTGATCAAAGGCTGGCCCTGCCAGTATATCTCTACACTGGCTAGGTTTTGCCAGGCAGTACATGGCCCCGAACAACGTGGCATTGTTGCAGAGTGCTGCAGAGTTTGGAAAAGTCTGCAGTGTATCCGCACCTTTTCATACTCAGTCATGTAGCATATCACACCTGTTCACAATCAGCAAAAATTGAGAATACACTGATATACTTTGCAACACATTTGCATTATACTAAGATTCACAGACATGCAGTTAGATTAGCCTAATTTGCATAATAAATGTGTAAATTGGGCCGAATTTATGCTGCAAGCTTGAACTGTACCATATTGATTCACAAATAGCTGAGATAGGTGACAAATTCCATAGTATACATCAGATATCAAAAACTAAAAAAAATGTATACATTAATTAATTGTTATTAACAGGCCAATTAACACTTGATGTCACAATGTTTTAAAGGTCAATTGCAATGCATTTGGAACTGCATTTTGCTTTTATGCCTAACACTAAATGACTGTTTAATCATGGGGAAGTGCTTGCAAGTTGTTTGCCATGTGGTTCTGTTTATTGAAAATGTAATAAGTGTTCAATGCATCATTACAGAACTTTGTTGTTGTCCATGTAATTTAGAACGTATTATTGAAGTTGAGAATGTATACTGTGCATAAGACAGAAATACATATATGTAGATAAACTGTTGTTTTACTAATGTAAGTGAGGAAAGAATACTTGGCAATAGAAGACAGGACTGCATTTTTGTATTGAATAATCTGAAGTTGTGCACTTTGAAATCACATTTCTGTTTGATTATTTATGTATTTCTGTCAGTGGCATGCGCGGCAGGCCAATGGTTTATAATGTAACTGCTGATGTCATGCATACAGTACTGTGGCAAGTGTCTGACACCTAAGGAAAATAATCTTTTTTAACATTTAACCTACCAGCTCACTTGGAAACATTACTCTGCTTAGAGACAGCGAAAAACCAGCCTTCTGTTCCTGCACCTATCTGTACCAGTTCACCTGAACCCACCCAGCTGGATGCCTAAGGAAAATAATCTTTATTAACATTTAACCTACCAGCTCACTTGGAAACATTACCCTGCTTAGAGACAGCGAAACCTTCTGTTCCTGCACCTATCTGTACCAGTTCACTTGAACCCACCCAGCTGGACGCCTAAGGAAAATAATCTTTATTAACATTTAACCTACCAGCTCACTTGGAAACATTACCCTGCTTAGAGACAGCAAAACCTTCTGTTCCTGCACCTATCTGTACCAGTTCACCTGAACCCACCCAGCTGGACGCCTAAGGAAAATAATTTTTATTAACATTTAACCTACCAGCTCACTTGGAAACATTACCCTGCTTAGAGACAGCGAAACCTTCTGTACCTGCACCTATCTGTACCAGTTCACCTGAACCCACCCAGCTGGATGCCTAAGGAAAATAATCTTTATTAACATTTAACCTACCAGCTCACTTGGAAACATTACCCTGCTTAGAGACAGCAAAAGTATGTGCTATTATAGCTTCTAGTAAAATGAAGTAATAATTATATTGTTAAAATACTGCTAGGTAGACAAGCCTTACAGTCAGGTAACCAGCAGCCAACCTCTCTCCCCATATTTAACGTTTTACATAAATCATTCCTCCAGCTCACACCCTCCTTATTTCTACTCGTTTTATCTCCACATTACCCCTTGTCTGATATCTCCTTTAGGAGACCTACTACTGCATTAAAATAACTGGCCACTAGGTGGAGCCTAATATCAGCTTCTGAATATTAGTTTTCTTAGTTTTCTTCTCACATTCGTATCCATATCTCTCCAATTCTCTTCCCAGTTTTTCTTCTAACCTACTGTTTTACCATCTCTCCTCCAACCTAAACTATCTCTTGTCTCACTCTACTCCTTATACTATCTACCTTTAATCCTGACAGCCCCTCAACACTCCTCTACATTTTTCTCACCTTCAGTCTTATCCACTGTATTTCATACCTCACTGATTGTCATCCTTGACAATCTACTCTTGTGTCTCTTCCCGCTCCGTTCGCCCTGCGGGCTCACTCCGCTCCCCTACCCTGCCCCCAATTTCCACCCACCCCAGTGCTCCAACATTTATTCCTCTCTAACCACACCCACATCACATTCTAGCCAATCAAGCTACGCACATCATTAACACCCCAGCCCTCACTATCTCAACATATCCTCTGTTACCTCTCCACTTCTCCCTCCTTGTTACAACACACTACCTGTTAATTAGGGTGTGTTTTTTGTATATAAGGACGAGGTTTGGTTTTGTTTAATGTAACCTGATGAAGCGCACTGTTTAAGTGCGTGAAAGTGCTTGTTCTGTCCTGAAATAAACCCATTGTTTTATTCTTCGTGGTGGTTCCAGTGATTTGTCAGATTATTCTACCGTACTTCTTCACTGGCACCTTTGGATGGTCGTGCTGGGTTTGGTGCTATTAGTATTGGCTCATTTGTTCTGGTTCCTGGCTAGCCAACACGCGATGGAAACACCTAATATTGAACTTGACTATGTCCCTGAAAATACTGGTAATGCTGTTAATTGGAATGAACTGTTCCATCAACGAGAGAACTCTCTCCTGAACTTTGATACCAAAGGTAATACTCCATCAGCTGTAAATTCAAATATTGAAAACCTACAAGAATTCTATGGAGCGCTAAGGAGCCTGGAAAATAATCTCTATAAGCTTCACCGGCTTATTTGGCAGAGGAAACACCTAGAGGCGTGCTTGCATTTTAAGGTCATCCCGCGAGGCATGCGCGTCCTCTGCATGCCGAGCTATGGAGAGGCTCATCCGGAGCTCCTACGGAGGTGGCAACAACTAAACCTTGATCTTGGCAACAACTATATCAAGTTACTTATCGATTATTTTCAGCCCATAGAAAATGAACTTATCAACAAAGTTGAAGGTGAGCACAAGAATTTGACTTTACTGTTTAAAAGTGACTTTTGTGTATCGAAATTGAACAACATGTTGAAACAACTAATGTTCTACAGCAATAAGCTAGAACAAATTAAGCTTAGGAAGCTTAAATGGGACTGTAGTGATTTCCAATCCGGCCACATCTTTATGTGGCCGAGGTTTAATGAGGCGGTTGCTCCAGGTGAAATTAATGAGCAGACCAGTGTAGCTCCTAATGGTACAACCAGTACGACTAGCCAAACTGATTCAGTGAACAGTGTTTCTAACAGTGTTGCTTCCACCTTTACCCAATCTGAGGTGGATATTGCCTTGTCGACTTCTTCAATACCTTGCAATCAGCAGGGCTTAAAAGTAGTAACGGGAGGAGCGAGACCTAAGGATGGTGTACATCAGTTGAATTTTGCCCCAGAAGCAGCGACTGCTTTAAACTTCCCGCTTCCTTACAAACATCGAGCGCAGGCGCGCTCGACAAGCAGGGGAAGGGGCAAACGCAAGCTGTCGGGCGAGAATCGGGATACCAGGAAGAAGAAATACTGAATACATTATTTTTCAATATGTCATCTCGAGCCTTAACTGAAACAGAATGTTCAATACTGAATAGGGGGCTTTCTTTCATTCCCTCTAGAGGGAGTGAATTATCTGATACCCTTATCATGCTCCGTAAATTTACCAGAAAAGTGGCCCTCAAACTCTTATATAAAGATTCTAGTAATGATGAATGTACATACAATGCTACAGCTCTAAAAAGAAAGAGTACTTTTGTGCCACCTCTACCAGGCTCTATTGAATGTTTTCAATGAGCCTGTGAACATGATTTTTATGTTTATTACAGAGAGAAGCGACACAGAAGACTATTTGTGAACTTGAATAATGCACAGAAACATGGCTTGGATTCTTTATGTAATGATGACAGTCTTGTGTTTAGACCGGCTGACAAAGGGGGGGGTGTTGTAATAATGGATGCTGACATCTATAATGATTTGATGAAAGAAATGCTAGAGGATGATATGGCCTATTCCCTAATAAGTAGAATAGAAGTTGCCTCGATTATTAGAAGCGTTCATGATACATTATATGATCTCTTAATGTCTAGATGTGTTGACACGTGTTTGTATGAGTTTCTCGATATTGATGCCCCGTTGATTCCTATAATTAAAGGGCTGCCCAAGGTACATAAAGGGGTATACCCCCCGCCCTTGCGACCAATAGTATCTGGAAAACTTTGGGTTACTGAGCATGCCTCTCAGTATGTACAATCTAAGTTAGGCCCATTAGTAGGAATGGTACCTACCATTCTAAAAAATTCATTTAAGTTGTTGGAAGATCTTAAAGATGCTTCCCTGCTTGAAAACATGAAGTTAGATACCCTAATGGTCACATTGGATATAAAGAGTTTGTTTACCAGCATACCCAACGAATTTGGTATTGAGGCAGTTAGGAGTTGTCTAAATGAATGTGATAGCATTAATAACAATGATCAGCTAATTATTTGCACCTTGCTGGATTTAATATTAAATAATAACATCTTTATGTTTCAAGACAAGGTATATAGGCAAACATGGGGGGTAGCCATGGGCACCCCCTGTGCTAATGCCTATGCTAATATAGCTGTCTACCAATGGGAGAGGATGTATATTTTTAAGAACAAGGATTTCATTGCTAACGCCATTTTATACAGGCGATTTGTTGATGATATCCTCCTTTTTTGGAATGGTAGTGTCGAATCTCTGCATGATTTTGTTAAATACATGGGGTCAACTACCTCTTTTCTTGATTTTACATATGAACTCTCTTTCACTAGTGTCAACTATCTTGATGTGGCTATAACTAAGAACAATAGGAATGAGATTACAACCTCCCTCTATAGAAAGCCGTGTTGGAGGAATGGCATACTCCATTATGAGAGTATGCACCCGAGGCACATTTTTCCCAATGTGGTAAAAAATCAGATGGCTAGGGTAATCAGACTGTGCAATAATACTAATGATGGTGATTGTTTATTGGACTTTCAAGCAAAATGCTTTGTAAAGAGAGGATATCCTACTCAGTTAGTAGCGAGTTTTAGAAATAATGCTACATCTGTTCAGGGAACTCATCTAGAAAAATATTCTTATAGACATTCTACTAGACCTCATAGAAGTATGGTACAATATGACCTTAAATACACCAATGATGTAAAATACATAAAGGACATCTTATGTAAGAACTGGAAATTACTTAGTATGAATAGAGATCTGTTAAAAGTGGTAGGGGAATGCCCTAGTTTTAGGTATAGTAACTGCCTTAATTTGAAAAGACTACTGTGTAAGGAGAAGGTGTTACATATACCTTCTGATATAAGGGTTAAGTTCAGACAAGGGACTTTTCCCTGTAAGAAATGTTGTATCTGCAAGTTTATTACAGTTGACCAGAAATATGAAAATATGGAGTTAGGCACTAGGTTCACCCCGAACTTTTATGCCACATGTGATACCACCAACGTAATTTATTTGGCTACATGTGAAAGTTGTGAAGCCTATTATGTGGGTATGACCACACGTAGACTCAAAGATCGGGTCTACAATCATATATATGATATACGAAAGGCAAACACAAACAATGCCTTAGCCAGGCATTGTCAGTTATTCCCGACCCATGTATTTAAGTTCAGGGTCTTGCAGATTCTATATCCAAATAGAAGGGAAGGTAATGTATTAGGAATCCTTGAGTTGAATGAGTTAAGATGGATCTTAACCCTTAGAGCACATCTAGAACCAGGCCTGAATACAGCCCTTAGTATTAGACCTGCACTTTTATGAATAACCACGGGTGCCTTTTGTTTTGTGGCTTTGTCTCATCTTTCTTAGCCCTTGTGCTCCCCTACATAAGAACCATGGGTGGTTTGGGTTGAAGTATAATATTTTTTATGATATAAATAGATCTTGGTCTGGGTTGGCTTTTGATTGTTGACATATGAGATGCCTTGTTGGTTCATTTATCTTGTATATGTCGGTTAAATTCATTCATGCTTTATGCATGATTTTCATAGTTTATATTGTTACCCACTTCCACTCCCCCTCCCTTCCCCCCCCCCCTATCCTCTTCCTTCCCTTCCCTTCTTTCCTTCATTTGCTATTTTGCACTTATAGCCTAAACTGTTTTATTAGTTTGCAAATAAGGGCATATTTATTTACGTTTATAATACACATGAAACATTTATAGAATTAATCTTATTGGACATGAATTTTGGAATAACATTCTTAGTATGAAAATGTTTAGAAACGATATACATAATTTATGATAATATGAGTATTGCTGTCTATATAAGAAATGTTTTTAAAGTGGGTCAATTAAATTGACTGCATACATAGTTTGATGAAATTTTAAGAGGTTCTTGTAGTGCTTCATGAACCAAGGCCATTTTAAAATGTGAATATATCTCTTTAAATTGATTTAAATTGTCATTATTTGCCCAATTACCTGTTAATTAGGGCGTGTTTTTTGTATATAAGGACGAGGTTTGGTTTTGTTTAATGTAACCTGATGAAGCGCACTGTTTAAGTGCGTGAAAGCGCTTGTTCTGTCCTGAAATAAACCCATTGTTTTATTCTTCGTGGTGGTTCCAGTGATTTGTCAGACTATTTACAATTCTTCTAACCTGCTTAAAAGACTATCAACTACTTTTCTCCCACTTCTCAATCCAGTATAATGCCTACTTCAATTATCCCACACCAACTGCGAGTATTTTTCCTACTCTCTCTCATACCTCTCCTAACCACTGCCTATTTTTTCTTAACCTCCTATGAACAATCACTTTACTCTACTCTTCTCCTCCCCACCAAACACACATCCACACCACCTCTAACTAACCATCACAACCTCCTTAAATACATATCCAAACCCTCCTGCCTACTAGCCAAATATCATAGACTAACTCACATTATGTATACTGTCCATGATGCTAAAAAATTTACAGACTATTACTATAACCCTCTCAACCCTAAACACATAGCACTCCTCCTCTCCCTACTAGATGGGGACATTCACCCAAACCCTGGCCCAAACCATAACATTAACTCTACAAACAGCAACCCAAATAAATCTAGTACACTAAAATCTATCAAACCTTCTAACTCACTCTCTATAGCTCACCTTAATATACGAAGCATTTGTAACAAAATTACTCAACTTCATGCCCTTTTAGATGTCCACCTAGCAATCCTCTATAAAGCAGAGCTACAAGTTAGCACTGTAAATCATAACCCACCTTCGGACAACAGTACTGAAATACTAATCACTAAATTTCAAATCAACACACATAAGGCTATAAATATTATCTATATATACCTTCCTCCAGGAAACAATATCAGTACACTCGAGAATATCCTTAACTGGCTTTCCATAAATCTGCCACAAGAAACCATAGTCCTTGGAGACTTTAATATAGACTGCAATACCTGTAATACTACACACCCTACCACCCATATCAACCTTTATGGCTTCTCACAAACTATCGACTCCCCTACCAGAATTAACAAACCCAACAACAAAGAAAGTACCTTGGACTGGATACTTACTAATAGCCTCCATCAAACATACAAAACAGGTACCCTCCCAGATGACCTAAGTGACCATTCACTAACCTATATTATCAGACATAAAACCAACCAAACTTTCCCATTCTCATACAGAACACTATGCACCAAAAAGCAATTTAACCCAGAACTTTTCCAGGCTGAACTCAAACAATGTAATTGGTCACCATTAAAATCTCTCCCAATCAATGAAGCAGTAGAGTACTTTAATTCTAAGTTCCTAACCATCCTGGAACATCATGCCCCCTTACGCTCTGTTAGAAACAAATCTAAACCAGCCCCCTGGCTCACAAACATAACTAGGCAAAAAATCCTAATTAGAAACAAATTCTGGGCAAAATGGCATTCCACTAAAAATCCTTCAGATCACCAAATCTTTAAACAACATAGAAACAACACAAAACAAGCCATCCTGTTAGACAAAAAGAACTTCTACCTACAGCACTCCCACCATAAGGAACCACAAAAGTTTTGGACTAGCATTAACAAACTCCTATGCCCAGGTCAGTTAATCACTCCCAACCCACTTGGCTCCAACCCTAACAATCCCTCCCAAACTGCTAATGCCTTCAATTCTTTCTTCACAAATGCTACCCAAAAACTTGCTAGCCATTTATCTCCTGATACATCAAATTTGCCTACTTCTACCACTATCCCACTCCACCATTTCATATACAACCAGTACCTACTTCCTTCATTTGCTCCCTTCTCCAAAAACTTAAACCTACCACCCCATCAGCAGACCAACTCCCTGAAGAATTTCTTCAAAAAGGAGCTAAAGCCATTGCTTACCCCATTTCCATACTCATCAGCAGAACCATATATGAGGGGACTATCCCATCCATCTGGAAAATTTCCCATATTATCCCACTACACAAAGGAGGTCACTCCAATGACTACTCTAACTTTCATCCTATAGCTCTGTTATCCCCTCTTGCAAAAATTATGGAAAAATGCATCCATAAGCAACTTCTAAACCACCTTCTCCATAACAACCTCCCTGCCAACTGCCAACACGGTTTTAGACCTTTTCACAGCACTACCACTGCCCTACTATCCTTCACAGACAGCATCAACAAAAACTGTAACAATAATATTTTTTCCTCTGCTGTCTTTATTGATTTATCTAAAGCCTTTGATATGGTTAGTCACCAACTCCTAATGCACATTCTGAAATCGCTTTCACTTAATTCCCTAGCTATAAATTGCTTCAAATCTTACCTTGAAAACCGTCAACAGGCTGTACTCTGGCAAAACAAACTCTCTAGTAACCTTCCTATTACCCTCGGTGTTCCACAGGGCTCCATTTTAGGCCCACTTCTATTTTCCATCTATATTAATGACCTTCAATCAGCAATCCCACATACCATCTGCATTCAATATGCAGATGACTCTACTATTATCTGTACAGCCACCTCTCAAACTGAACTTAAATCTCTTACCCAACAAGCTTTCAACACTGTAGAACAATGGTTCTCAAACCGATGCCTCCTGCTTAACCCAAAAAAACGAAATTGCTACTCTTCACACCAACCCGAAACTCCACCCCTATTCACCTTACACTCACATCTACTGATGGAACTGTTATTACCCCCTACACATCTACTAAACTCCTAAGAATAACAATTGACAACAACCTAAACTTTGATAGTCATATAAACAGCACAATAAAATCAGTTAACAAAAAACTAGGATCCCTTTATAGAATCAAGCCCTTTCTTACACCAGTAGCTAGGACCACTATAGCCAGAACCCACTTAATCTCAACTCTACTTTATGCTTCCCCTATATATACTAACCTTTCAAAAAATAACCTCAACAAACTGGCAACATCCTATAATAACATTGCTAGATTTGCAACAGGCTCTCCCTTCAGAACTCATCACTGTTTAAACCTAAAACAACTGGACTGGCTAGAATTTCTTAACCATATTCAATTTCTCCAGCTTACCATTGTCCATACGTCCCTGCACCAACCCCACAACACTCCAATACTCTCTACCATCATTACACCTTACAAAAACCTCAAGAACTTACGCTCCTCAAACAAACTCCTGATCAACACTTCTAGATCCAATAACTCATCAGGTGACTCCCTATACTCTAACTCTGTAGGCAAGCTATGGAATTTATTACCTACTGAACTTACAACTCAAACTTCTCTTTCACTCTTTAAAAAGAAACTAAAGCTATTTCTTAAGACACACTGGCAATGCACCTGTACTAACCCTGACTAACTTCCTTCCTTCTAAACTAATAACTTCTCTGAAACTTCTAATACTACCCTACTGATACAAAATACTATAACATCGCTAATCAAATGTATGTATATACTGCATATCCTCACTGTCTATTGCATTTGAGAGACAGTGAGAGAGAGAGGGAGAAGAAGGAAAAAAAAAAAAATATATATATATATATATATATATATATATATTTTTTTTTTTTTTAACATTTGTATCTTCTAATTTGTCCCGTTATCACCTTTTGTATTTTTAATTGGATGTATTATGACTTTGATATGTCTATTTTATGTCTTTTCCTGGAGCTTTTCTCCCCGGGCCTCTACTGAAAATGGACATGTATCCAGCTAGACTAGCCCGGTTAACAAATGTAAAATAAATAAATAAATAAATAAATAAATAAATTATTTATTGTTTCTTGTATAATATGGAGAATAAGGGATCCAGGCATTGACATGACAACTTTAGCCATGAGGAAAATCAGGTACTCATGGCAGCACTTTGGACATGTGACAAACTGCTGCTTGGTTAAGGGAGGCCCAGACAAGCCAAGAGGGCCAAAGCATGGAGCCAGGTAGTTGTTGAAATCTATGTAGTTGGAGGCAGAAACAGATCTCTGGAACAGTGTAAGAAAATGGCAAATTATATGATAGGACATGCTAGCAATAAGGCCAGGCAGAATGCAATTTCCATAACCACTATGGGGGTGTGCTAAGAATCTTATTAAGTTAACATCAGATGATGAATTCTTTTTGTCTATCCATGGAGATGATTATTATACAGAAGATGGTGCAAATGGAATAATTAGAGGTGACATGGGCACTGTTCCATCAAACCAAAGTCTGCAGGAGCATTTACATTCTTCAGCTCCTGAAAGGTGGTTTAAAGTATGCACCCATTTTAAATGTTTAAAATTGAATGGTGACATGCAAGTAAACATGTCACAGATCATCATTATTAAGTCAGCTTTGTACATCAGCAGCTATCAAAAATGAAGGCAGACTTCATGGTAAATGTCCCATCCCCACCCCACCCCCTTGTAAGCATGCTATAGCATATGTGGTGTTGCACTGCTATTAATGTGCTGTAATAATTTCTTTTGCAGAATCTGCATCAGAAACAAGCAGTTCAACTGCACCAGTAAATACTGATAAAGTCAGCAGCAGAATGGGTTTTGCTGCTGCTGTTGCTGCTGCTGCTGATGATTATAACATACTTATATTTATGAGGCACCCTGAGGGAAGTGGCAGGGAGTCTCACCAGTGTAATGGCAGGTTCGCACACCGCACATGTTAGTAACTGTACAGAAAGTGCTACTGCATCACAAAGTCAAACACAGGTGGGCATTCCACTCACACTTATACAGCATGGCCAACCCTGTACCTCTACACCAGGATCTCCACATACACAGAAGAACACTTCAAAGATGATGGCAGACATTGTGAGGCCATAGTGTCCATAGTGCTACCATTACAAAGAGGTGTCAGGTGCAGAAATTATTTTGAACTACCTCAGGAAACACATAAAGTGTTGGCTGCACAACAGGAAATCTGTCATGACATAGTTAGGGCTCAAACCAGTGGAACAGAGAGTCAGATAGAAATGGTGAAAGTCCTATAGGGTATGAGTGAAGATTTCAAATGGTATTTTGAATTGGAAGAGAGAAGGGATAATACTATGGTTTCACTGATGTACAGCATGGTGGCACACCAGGCATTAGTTATAGCCTTCATTACACTAAATTGGATATACAAGAGTCAGGCTGGACTCAGTGTAACCAGGGGAAGGGGACTGGGTACTGTGTACACATGTTCAGGAAGATCACAAGATTGTATCACTGGCTTTCAAGACAATAGTGTCAGTGCTCACAATGAGTAATCACAACACATTTCTCACAGACCATGTCAACGGTCATCTACTCCTAGGGGAAGCTCACATTCCAGGTCAACATCATGCTCATGAAGCACTGCCAGGTCACTGACAGGAGGGTCACCCTTATTCCTCTAGCTTACACCATCAGATTAACTCACCTTACAGTTCTCAAGGTAGCCCATCATCTAGATCAGCTGCCACCAGCACCAGCCCTATCGAGATGTGTATGACTCATTAGAACTGGAGGTACTGTGACTTAACATTTATTGATATGTACGTCTGTGTAATGAAAACAAGGTTTAGTTGGGGGTGGTTGGTTGGGGTGTCCATATATGCCAAGTTATTTACTTTCTATTACTTTCACCATATTCTGAAACTGCAATCTTGTAAATGTGTTTTTATATCCAACTGTGTTGTGGGGAAGAGGGAAGTCTAGGTACATCTGTTAAGTACATACATTGGGCCAAAAAGCAATGACACATGCATTATCATTCCATATGCTTACAGTTAGATAAAAAATCAGAATAGCAATGAGACAACATTTCCAAGTCCACTACATCATACAGAAATGACACATTGAAATAATCCTCCTACCATGTATACTTAACTGTAAAGTTAACTGTAAAGTTAGGCTGCATTTTATCTAACACCCATCAAGTTATTAGCAGCCCAACAAAAGACCATTATGTAATTATAGATAATGGCCTCTCTTACTCAGACAAACTAACAACTTGAAATCCTTCAAGCTGCTATTGAAACAAAACCTAAAGGTCTCTTGGCTTTGCACATGCATCACACTTGGCTAATCCCCCTAAACTATATTCATTCACTCTATCCCTTCCTGCCCTAAAATGACTACATGGCCAGTAATCTTCTATCTTATCCTGTGCTATTACAACTGCTTGGCCAAATGCAGCATACAATATTCTCTTCAAATTCCCATTGCTGTAAAATTTAATTTTATCTCTGTCCTGCTATAATAAAATAATATGAGTTTAAACTTTATTTTTCTAAACACTCGTTCTGATCTACCTTTGAGATATTTTTCATATTATTATTATATTGCCGGTATCATGACTATAGTTTTGCATGGTGACTACTTTTTTTCTGTTCTTGACTATTCTTATGTATCCTGTTGATGTTTTTGTTTTCTTACTACTGAATGCTCAAACAGCCATTGTTTATTTCATTATTGTATGCTTAAACAATTCATCACACTATGTATATGCACATTATTTTCTCTTTCTATCTTGAGAAGATTTTCTCCCTGGGTCTTCCCAGAAAAGGGATTTCCCACCCAGTCAGACTTTACCAGTAATATATCCTCATCATCCTCATCATCATCTTCATCATCAAGTTCATTTGTATGTCTGCTATCCCTTCTCTACACTACTCAAAATTTGTTGATAACTACAGTTAGTTACCACCTACTTTTTCTTATATATCTGGTGATAGTAATTAAAAATAATTCCTAACAAAGCATATGAAATAATAATTATTTCAGAAAGAATCTCTCAGCTACGTAAAGCATATGTATTTCTGGGGGCAGATCTCATGGCTAATTACCCCATGTTGCTCCACTAGAATGCCTCATTAGTATTTGCTGTAGGACAGAGAGGCAGCCCATTGCAGTGGTTAACCTCTTTGAGGTAAACATACGAAATAATAATTATTCCAGGAAGAGCTCTTCATGCAATAGAAAGGGGAAGCTGTTACAGCGTGACTGCTGGTAGATAAATGTCACATACTTTACTTTTGTACCAGGTTTATCACGGCATTAACACTGCAATAAGGTGTCTTTTGTTCTCTATGATCAATCATAAATGTAGACATGTACATGCTTATATGTCTGCCAAATTAACTTTAAGAAATGCTGTTCATCTGCATTCTTTATAGAAAGAAATACTCTTCTGTCATTTACAACTTCAATTGCATCACTAAATTTCCTTAGATGGCTGATTTTAGTAGGGCAGCTGAGATAGTGAATAAAAATCTCACTTAGGCATGGTGAACTGAACTAGTTTTGTAGTCAGTACTGCAACCCTTTAGCACACACAGTACTAATTTTCTTTGTAATATCAATATTTTGCAGCAGGGATTTCTGGCAAAGCAAATAAAATTTGATCCTTTACAACTCTCTCTAGCAGTCCACATTCTCTAACTACTTATTCATTTTTAACTTGATAGACAGACTGATCAAAAGTCCCTTCTTTCCATGTTCCTGACAATAGACACCATTACAAAACCAATAGAATCAAATGCAGAAATAAGTAAAAGAAAAAAACAAACACTGGCCACAATTCAGAAACCGTCCTGGCAAAGAGTGATAAGGCTGCAGCAAAGAGCACATGGTAGCATGGTTCTGGAAACCAACAATTCAGACAAATTAGTCACAATGAAGACAAAAAGAATCTAATTTGCATGTGTCTGAATTGCTTGGTGATTACTGAATGTGCTAACAAGTCTTTTTCCGCTGCCTTTGTTGTAAACACAGGCAATGACTTCATTCATTCCCCTGCAAAACACGCACACACATGCGCACACACACACACACACACACACACACACACACACACACACACACACACACACACTGCCATCTGCCATACCTCTGATTTTAAAAAGTCCCGGATGATGTCGCCTTATATTGTTTCTCCATCCATTCTAAATCATGAATGATTGCTGTCAGTCAATAATGACAGACATTGAGTTTCATTCTTCATATTGTTTAGAAAGTGCAGCAGGATGCAAGACTTTTTGCACTACAAATGGTTTAAGTGGATTAAAGTAATACACAAAAAGGCACCCTGGAGTTGTTTAGTGTTGCCCTCCCTCCATCTTTGTCCAGAAGTCTTGAGCATGCCTCTGTATGTCATGGACAACTATAATCACTCAATAATCCAGATATTAAAGTTTCATATCTGTCTGCACCCCTAATTTGGTTCTTGCTGCAAAATCTGAGTCATATTAACTTTTAAGAGGATTAGGGTATATTACAGAGTGTCACTGCTGTCTATTCTTCCCCCCAACTTTGCAGGAATGGCTCGATGGTCAAAGGAAGTTTAAAGGTATGGCAACCCACATATAAACATACACACACACACACACACACACACACACACACACACACACACACACACACACACACACACACACACACACACACACACACACACACATACACACACTCACTGAACAATAATGACAGTCCCCTCACTTGATCACACTCATGGACACACTCACCTACTTACTCCCCAAGCATACACACTCCTATCTTACCTATCACATAACTAACCCCATTACTGCAACTACCCAGGCAGAAACACAGTCATACACACTGTTAACTGATATCACATCACTCATATCTCTACATACACTCATACATGCAACTACATAAACACACATTCACATAAACACGCACGCAATTACACAGAAACACAGACAGAAACACACACGCGCGCACACACACACACACACACACACACACACACACACACACACACACACACACACACACATATACACTTTCACACACACACATACCCACAAACATACTGACAGACACACACATACACATGCACACACACACACACACACACACACACACACACACACACACACACACACACACACACACACACACACGCACACACGCACACACGCACACACACACACACACACACATACCCACAAACTCACTGTCACACACACACACACACACACACACACACACACACACACACACACACACTCACACACACACATTTTCCAACACTATCTGTTAAAATGCCCAGCACTTACCACTGACACAGTCTTACCCACTGATAATGCTAGGTGAACGTGAGCTTTTGGCTGAGTTAGCTAGCTGATGATAAGGATTAACTCACCCATTTGTGTTTCTATGAATCTCTCAGCTGTTTAAAGCACAGGGATTTCTGCAGAAAGATCATATGGCTAATTACCACACGTTGCTCCATTAGAATGCCTCATTAGTATTTGCTGTAGGATGGAGAGACAGTGCATTGCAGTGGTAAACCTCTTTAGATAAGCACTGCAGAAACCAAAATGGTCAATAAAAAGGAAAAATACAAGCAAATCAAGGAATTACACACAGCGATGAATCACTGCAGTGGTGGTGCTGCGGTAGCGTTGTCGCCTCACACTAAGATGTTGTCCTGTTCGATTCTCAGCTAGAGCATCTTCTGTGTGGAGACATGTATGAATGGGTGTACCTTCGTTGAAGGTTGTGTGTCAGGGCTGGCAACTTGGCATGTAAAAATCTACTGCCAATTGTTAGCGGACCGGAGTTCCGCTGTGGCGACCCCTAACCGGTAAAAGTCGAAAGACCCAACAACACACAGTGATGAATCAGGTTCATAGCTAAGCAGGATAAGTTATGTATATCAAAGAAATTCTAAAAGCTATATTTATTAGCCAAGTTCTAGGAGAAAGCAAGATAATTTTTTATTTTTTTTATTTTATTTGCAGTTTGTTTGCCAGGGTGGTCAATTAGGGCCACAAGGAGCCTGTTTTCAATGGAGTCCTGGGAAGAAAAACTCCAGAACATTACAAATTACATAAAATAGGTATATTATAAAACATAATTTTAGAAATGCAGTAAGTTGGCAATTGAGGAAACAATTAATACAAATGCTAAAACAGAGATTCTTTACAAACAGTCAAAAGTATTAACAAGTTCAGCAGGTTAGCATTTGAAGCAGCAATTTAGTGCAAAGTAAAAGCAGAATTCTTAACAGACAATACAAGTATTTACAAAATGTCTTGGTTCCTGCAGTTGCTTTATAGTAAAGCAACAGGAGACTATATACAGATGTAAAAGCTTGTAGGAAATGAAATGAATTAAGGAGTTTTTATGAGGAACAAGAGCATTCCCACTGGGATGTTAGGTGTGAATGAATTAAGGTTTTTAAAGTTGGCAAGTGGTACAGATGAGGGGTGGAAGAGAATTCCAGTGGCGTGCTAGGGGGAAGGATAATAGGTGTTTGTCTGCTGGGTAGACTGGTTTATGTAGTTCAACCAGGTTTTGGGAGTTAGATTTAAGAATCCTATCTGGAATGTGCAGTGTGAAGGTAGAGGCAAGGGAGGGGCAGAGAGAGGGGCTGAAGATAAGTTTGTGAGCTTGGATAAGTTAAATATGGGTTAGGTAACTGGGTAGCTCTAGCCAATTAAGTTGATGAAGGGCAGTACAGTGGTGGGTAGAAGATCTGTGGCCTGTTGCAAATTTAGAAATTTTGTTGTAACAAGAGAAGAGTTTTGTCTTGAGGGAGGATTGTAGGCTAGTAAGGATTGTGGCACCATAAAGGAGGGATGGGATTAAATATGTTTTAGATAGTGTGAGCCTGGTGGAGGGAGAGAGATAATGATTGTTGCAGTAAAGCATTACTAGTTTCTTGTGAGTTTTTTTTTTTATATTTATTTGTAGGTGGGAGCCAAATTTTAGCTGATCATCGATGAGGATTCCTAGTAGTTTTACACTGGATACTATTTCGAGGGGAGTGTTGTTTTGGCTAGTGACAGAAGGAATTAATGTCTAGGGTGGTGGTTTTGGATGGAGTAAATATCATGAGTTTGGTTTTTGTTGCATTAAGTGCTGGTTGTTTGTCTAGCATCCATTATTCTGTGCTAGAGGAGGCTTCTTGGGTTAATTTTTGTAGGGTGGGGATAATGACAGCAGAGCAGATTATTGTTGAATCATCTCCATATTGTATGAGGTTGGCATTAGGGATGGCCTGATGGAAGTTGTTTATGAATATGTTAAAGGGGTCCTAGAAATGAACCCTGGGGCACCCCTGTGGGAGAGATGAGGAAAGAGGAGGTAGCTTTCTTCCACTTGACTGCCTGTTGCCTATCCGTGAGATCTCTGGAAAGCCAGTTGATAGAGGAAAGGGATAGGTTTAGTTTAGAGAGTTTAGTAAGGAGAAGATTGTGAGAAATAGTGTCAAAGGCCTTTGAGAGGTCTAGGAGGAGGGTGGATACAATGTGACTGGAGTTGTAAGCCTTGTTAACAGTTTCTAGGAAGGAGAAGAGAGCAGTGGTAGTACTATGACTGGGCCTGAATCCATGTTGTGTGGGAGGTAGAAGATGGTTATTTATAAGACAGGGTAAAAATTGTAGATGGATGCATTTTTCGAGAAGTTTAGAAACAGGGAATAAAATGCCAATAGGTCGAAAGTTAGAGGTACTGTTGTTGTTGCCCTCTTTGTGTAGTGGGATAATAAAGGCCTTTTTCCAGAGTTGAGGAACATGGCATTCTGCAATTGATCTATTAATTAGAATGCAGATGGGCAAGGCAATGGCTTTAGTGGTTACTTTTAGGAAGTAGGGAGGTATTTCATCAGGGGCATTAGAACAAGGTTTCACATTTTTGAGGAGTTTTTTTATAATGGAGATGGGGATGGGGTTCATAGAAAAGGGAGGAGTTTGGGAGATAAGGATAGAAGGGGAGGAAGGGGTGGGTGGAGGTAAGGGTGAGGAAGTGGGTTTTTTATTGAAGGATGATGTAAGTTTGGCTATGAAATTGATAAAGAAGTGGTTGAATTGGGTAGCTAGATTTAGGTCAGAGGCAATTGGTTCAGGGCAGGGGGTTTCTTTTCTGCCTGGGTTGAGGAGAGAGGAGATTCCATCCCAGATTTTTTTTGGGTTAGAGTTGTGGTTGGATTGAAATTTGGTAAAATATGCTTTGCGGTCAGAGATAATACTTTTTTTTACTTTATTATGAAGGGTTTTATATTCATTAAGGGTGGTAGTTGTTTTGTGTTTATTGTAGCATTTCCAAGCTTTGTCTCGGAGTTGCATGCAGACTAAGGTATTTTTGGTTACCCAAGGGATAGGGTTACTTTTGATGTGTTTTTTTTTTTTTTTTTTTGGGGGGGGCAAATGAATTAATTAAGTTTAAGAAAGTTGTATTGAAATAAGAAACTGCATTGTCTAAGGGAAGTGTTTTTAGTGGGTTCCAGTTTATTTGTTTTAGTGAGTCTGAAAATGTGTTAGGGTTAAAGTTCTTTAGGGACTGAGTGGAGATATAGGTATGAGTTAGCTCTAAGAAGGAGATAAAGTGGTGGGCAAAAGTGGGAAAGTGGTCTCCAAGTGGGTCAGGAAGGATACCACTATCTGAGATATAGTGAGGGTGGGAAACTAGGATCCAATCTAGGATGCTTCCAGTGGAGAGGTCCTTAGAAGGTCTGGTAGTTGAATTAATGAGCTGAGAGAAGTTATATAGCTTTATGTTTATGAAGTTTGTGGAGGATTGAATAGTGGCCCGATTGATGTTAAAATCACCCAGAATTATAGTTTCATCAGTGATGTTTTAAGAGAACCAGGAGATGATATCTTCAAAGATATGTTTATGTTTGTTTACCTGAAGTAGGGCTGGAATTAGATCTGCATTAGCAAATTGGGGAATAGGTTTGGTGTAGGGAGCAACTAAGAGGGATGATGAGTAAAGGAGAGTGACCTCCCCTTTTTTTGTGGGTCAAGTCTTTTCTAATTATACAGTACTTGGGTGGTATTAATTCAGAGTCTTTTATACAGGGTTTAAGCCAGGTTTTGGAGATGGACAAGATACCTGGATGATTGTGGTGGAGCCATGTATGGAGGTTAGGGATTTTATTACAAATGCTTTGAGCATTTAGGGCTGTGAAATAAAGGGATTTGCTAGTAGAATGAGGTGAGTGATGAGAGGGGGTTGAGTTGTGTGGGAGATGAGCCAGGGTTTGGGTGAATGTCTCCAGAGAGAAGGATAGATATAAGTTTATGAATATGTAAGACAAGGTATATAGATTGCTTACTGTTTGGTTTATGTGTTGTTAGTTTTAAAGGGGTTGTGCTAGTAAGGATGGAAGTCATCCTATTGAAGTGAGGTATGAGTTTGTAGGAGAAGAGTGCACTATTGTTGAGGAAGTGAAGACTGGGGGATATATGGGTAAAGGAGTGAATGTATTTTGTGGAGGATGAAATAGTTGTGTGAAATGGGGGAAGTGACTAGCATTGAGAGGTTGGGTTAGATAGTTTAGATATGCTAAGGTGGTGAGGAGTAGTATTTGGGTTAGTAGTAAGATGGGTTTGGTGTTCATAGTGTTTTTTAGGAATTTGAATAGGGATGAGCTATTAAGAGAGTACTTATTTAGGTGAGTTATGCTGAAATGAGGTTAGATAATATTTTTTGAATATTTACAGTGTTTGCAATGTCATAGTGGTATTACAAATGATACTTCTGTTTCAGTACCCATTTAAGAATAGTACAACAGCTGCTATTCTAAAAATATTTCCCATTACTATGCCATAATGATCCTGAATAGCAGTTCAGTTATGTATCATTTATTGTTTTTACTTATCTTTCCAATATTTGCAAATGAACTGCTAAATATTATGAAGTGCAATGATACTGCAAACTGCAATTTTATAAATAGTGACCCCCCCCCCCCAAGCCATGGCGACATATTATAAAGGTGTTAACTGTCCATGGCACAATGGCTGTGCTGTTTAGACACTTTATCCTTGGCATGCTTCCTTCCCTTTCACACCATTCTTTTTTTTTTTCTCCTGTGGTGTGGGATGCTCCCTATTGGCTTCTTATTGGTTGTTTAGACATTACCTGTGTTAGTGTTAATATAACAGCACAGGTCTTTATGTGTGCACTGTTGGAAGAATACCTGAAAGGTATTTTAAAGCCTTGCTCAAGACAACCAGCTGTAATACACTATTCTGTTTTTTAGATAATACACAGTTCACTCCGGATCATGGGATATTTTCAAAATTCCCCATCAAGAAATTCGGCATCTGTGTTCTTAATGACCATAAAGTGCAACTGCAGATACTCCCCTGTAATTCCAATGAAATTAGTGTGCTACTTATCTGATGCCAATGTAAACACCAGTTGTGTAATCTCTTAATAAGGCTGAGTTGAATACACAGGTTGATGTTAACATTTCTTCCTCTGTCTGTATAATGATGGCCTGCAAACTAATCAACTGTTTCTGTTGTTCAAGTAAGGTTTTCTGTATTAAGTACACCAAATTTAGTCTAAGGGAATACCCTGAATATTCCCAGTTAGAATAACTGGGAGCCCATTTTGTATTTGAACCTGTGACATTCATTTTATGTCTTTCACAAGACAGCTGGAGTGGATACAAGACCTTTAGGGTATATAATTTTTAATTTTGTAAGACTATAAGGGCAGAACAAAGCATGGTTTGCAGATAAGGATGCAAAGGTATGATGCTTTTAAAATATTTAGTGTGGTTATAACTGTAATTATTGTTTGCAGAGATATCAGTGTTAACTAGTCTACAACTCTGTTTTTAGCCCTCAACAGCATGTGTTTCTTCAGATTTTTCTGAAAATCAAAAGCACACAATTGTATTTGTCTGCAAACATTAACCAGCCTCTGCCTACTGTTGTCACGAGAGACTTAATAATGTGGTGCTGATGAAGAAGAAAAGGATAAAAGATGAAAGTTTATCTTAAGGATGATCCTAATCACATAGCCTGATGTTTCACATCTGGTCCCCATGTGAGTAATAATGTAGATATTTTGTGAAAAGAACCTTTCAGGACTTCATAAACTCTCTACAAATACAATTTCACAAGTTGAGAAAGGCAGGGTTTTAGAGAAAAGTTCATCAGAGAACTTTCTATGTGAGTTTTGTCATTCCCTTCTGTTTTTAAAATGCTAAGTTATATACCAGAGAGCCTAACAGTGAGCTGGCAGAGGGGGTTATCACCTCTGATGTCACCTTTGATAAATGTATTGTATCAGATCTACAATTATTTTATTTTATAATAACTGAAAAAGCTTAGATTACATTTAGCAACTTATGCTATGGAGAAATTTCTTAGTATGTTTTGATTCAATAAAACAATTGCCATTGATATTGAAATTGTACAAGTATAATTTAACTAGTACATGGTAATGAAAACAAAACAGTGTCAATTATTTGGATATAGCAACTACTTTACTTGTTATTTGATTCTAAAACTCAAAATTAAGCTCCAGCCACAGTTTCCACTCCTAACAATGCAGTCAATTAACATACTTTATATAAGGGTGTATTTGATTAGCTACAGCATTAAGTTATGCTTTTCTTCCTATATAGTGAAACTTAGATTTTAAGGTACCAATTTTTCTTTTAATACTTAAAAAAAACTAACAAGTTTCTGGACTGAATATAGAATGGCTTTGTACCGTGTACTGGACTGATCATCCCCTTCGACAAACGTCATCCATGCCAGTGCCTCATAAAAATATATCTGCAGTGATAACCATTTACTAATTACTATATTACAGAAGAAAGCTTGCTTTGCAGATTCTACCTCCTGCCCCCAGGGTGAAGTATACAAATCTAAGGGAGACAATGGGAAGTGACCATTCACCTGTAGAATTTCATAGTCAGGCTGCATACATTTTAAATTATTTCAGCAGTGTTATCACTTTCAGAGATTTAATTATTTTATAAACAATTTATTAGAGATAAGTAAGATAAAAGAAATAATACTTGGACTGCTCCTGCTGCAATAGCCCACCCCAGGGCATAGGCAATACTGTGTAAGTTTAATAATATCAAATTAAGTCTTAACTGAATAAAAAAAAACAAGTGTAGTTGCATTGGCAACCTTTATTTGCATGAAGAGCAGATAATCATGATTTGACAGCTTTAAAATGTAAGTGTAAAAAAACATGCAGTGCCTATTATTAAATTATGACAGTTAATTTTGTTTCAGTGATTTAATTACAACATTGTTAAAGTGAGTTGTTTTCAGTCTGCTAGTCACACTAGACTGTACACGAGTCACTGACACTGACAGGAATACAGAAGAAAAACACTCATTTTGACTGTATTATAAGGGACCGCATTTTCTCTTCTACGGTACTTCTTTAGTTAAGACCTGCTATATTCCAATGAATTAGACCTCAAACTGCATTTCTTTTTCTTGCAGGCCACCTATAATGTTAGCTTGTTTAACAATTATTGTTCCAGTGTCAGATATGGTCTTCTTCTGAACTCATCTACCTTTTAACAACATGTGTGTCTAGTTACCATTGACATACATCCATAACCAAATTTTGCAAGACAGCAGCAGAAAAAAATCCAGATTACTTTTCTTCTTAAACACTGAGTTTGTTGTCATGTGCCAGGGCACTTGCCAGACTGATTATTATTTTTCAAATGCACTTTCAGTATTCCACTTTTATAGTAAATACTCATTCTGTTTACTTTTTTATCAACTCCAAACCATTGATCCTATGTGATTGAGAATTTTTATTAAATCTGATATTGTGAAAGTTTCTTCAGAAGCATTTTGTCAGCAGTTTTAATAAATGTACACTTGAATGCCTGTTCTTGGTGACATAAGCCAGACAGTTTCTTTTGTTAAGTCACAAATGACACTTTCCGTGCACTGCCATGAAAAGGCTGAATCAATATCAGAGTCAGACTAGGCTTCAATGGAAAATTAGTACCCAAAGCAGGTGATGTTGGATCTAACTCCAGGAGCATTGCAGTCCTTCTTTCCATTATAGCTTGAAAAGAGACTGCCTGTATTGCCTGTGGAACTTGCCTGGAACCTCTCTATTATACAACGACCCCCCATTGATATTCCAAAATGTGCACGCTGATTGGTCAGCGTGCACATTGTAAATCAGACTTATACTAATGGAAAAAGGTCCGGTTGCCCAGACTTTTTCCATTAGTATAAGTCTTTTTTTTACAGCAATGGAGAACACAAGATCTCCGTTGCTTTTTAGACACTGTCTCACTATGTTAAAGGAGTTTAACATAGCGAGACAGCTTTAAAAAAAGTAATGGAGATCTTCCTTTCTCCATTGCTTTTTTTAAAGCTGTCTCGCTATATTAAACTCCTTTAACATAGCAGGACACTTTGTAAAAATCAACGGAGATCTTGCTTTCTCAGTTGCTTCCACACACAGCTCTGATGTACTGTGTAAGCATATACATGCGCAGTACATCAGAACTGCCGCAGAATACCAGACAGCTGTGGAAGGGCAGCACAGAGACATTATGCAATGCCATTATTTAAGAAAAGTACGTTTTTTTTCTTAAATAATGTCATTGTATAATAGCAATAACCAACTTCTGGGTGTGGGTAATGCTGGATTTACCCACGGTTGTCTTTGTTTGGCCACTCGGGCTTCGCCCTCGTGACCAAACCACACCAACTGTGGGTAAATCCAGCATTACCCACACCCAGGCATGGGTTATTGCTTAAATATACAACAGTGAGGATTTTAGATTACAACTGGCAACATAATTCTTTTTAGGATTTTATTCCTCATAGCTGAATGGAAAAAATATTCTTCAGTGACTTTTTATATGAATTAGGTTTGACAGGTAGCATTCCCTACATGCTTAGTTTGACATTGCAAATTTAAAATCACCATGCATGAAGCTCTATTTATTGCTTAGTGAGATATTATCAGCTGCTAGTTTTCATCATGGCACCTCACATTTCTAACCTATCAGTTGACTAGCTGACAAACCAAGACATAACCTGTTTCATTGAGATATTTTCTGACTAACATTCCTTAATTTTTCTGTTGCCATGACAACAAGAGGATGTTACAAACCTTGTTGCTGTATGGATTTGAGCAGGCTGTGATGGTGAGAAGGTGGTTGAGAGGATTTGGAACCCTGAATCCAAATAAGAGAGATTTAAGTTAGTTTGCACATTGATTTGTAGGATAACTATCATCATTAGGCATTAAATAACTGGTTCTTCATTTGCAACAAACATAGTCCATTTTTATCATCCTGTTTTCAAATGTAGGACTTGTCACAGGAAGAAAAAGTAGCAGATGCCATGGAATTGCCAGCTAATGTTAGATAATATTCAGGAAATGCAAAAAGAAATCAGTCACTATACAACAGTTCAGAAGTCATGAGGTTGATTACTAGCCTGGCCAAAAACCACACGAGCAGAAGTTACCTACAAAAATGGCCATATGAACATCCCAGGAACTAGACCATAAAGAAATTAATCAAAACAGAAATAATGAAAGAATAATTATGCAAACATGAGCAGGAAAGGAAGACTCAGCGCACGTGTGTATGTGTGTGTGTGTGTGTGTGTGTGTGTGTGTGTGTGTGTGTGTGTGTGTGTGTGTATGAGCATGTATGTGTGTGTGTGTGTGTGTGTGTGTGTGTGTGTGTGTGTGTGTGTGTGTGTGTGTGTGTGTGTGTGTATATACGTGTATGTGCATATGTATATGTGTATGTGTGTGTGTGTGTGTGTGTGTGTGTGTGTGTGTGTGTGTGTATTTGAGTGCGTGTCTGTTTGTGACTGTGTGTGTGTTGTGTATATGTTTGCGTGTGCGTGTGTGTGTGTCTGTATGTCAGGGATTAGAGAGTATTACTACTTCAATAACAGATACATTTTCAGGGGCTTGGGCACTGACAAAGATGGCTGAACTGTTTAGCAAATGGTTTGTGGATGTGCAAATATATAAGGTTGACCAATAAGTGTGTGACAAATGCTTTTAAAGTGGTTGTAGGAAATAGTCAGATTCTGATGAAGCTTCTGGTTAGGAAACAAAAGCACTAAATGTGTTTTAAGTTACTTTGGTCTGTGAATAAAATTTGTTGTATTTATTTCCTTTGGGTACCCTTTATTGGTGCCTTGGTGGTTACCAGCTAAAAGTTGTGGTTTTCATAGACACACTTTCTGACAGAGGGAGGACTATTGGTGATGGGGGGGGTCAACAAATTGGGAGTGACATACAAGGAAGAGGAACCTCATAACCAGGGAGAGACCAGAGTCTCAGCTCTTGATGACACTCTCAGGATCTGACCAAGGAAGAGGGCAGTCACCACTGTGACTGTCTTCTTACTGGACCTTGCCTCAGATGACACACCTGTCAGTGACAGGCCACAGTGAAACAGAAAGACTTTCTCTTCATGTGGTCATCATGGGCAACTAGTCCATGATCTTCCATGACAACTCCTTCATCTTCTACCTGGTAATGAACTCTGACCCTCTGGTGGCATCACCAGAGGGAACTGTAATACTTTTCTCCAGTGGTCAAGCACCAGGCACTACCAGGGGCATCTCCATATCACCCCCATCATAGAACCTCCATCACATAATGTACAGGCAGGCCTGAATGCAGATGTTGAGCTGGCAGGAGAGGGTTAGGCATGATGACAGAGCTGGGACTGCTGCTATTCCACAGATACAGTTATGGCAAATGCTGCAAAAAGCAGTAACATAAATGGAGGGAAATAAAAAACAAAAAAATAAAGAAAAAACTATAAAATAAGAATAATGACAAAGAAAGAGAGCAAGGGGAAATTTGCTATCCTTTTACATCTGATGGTCAGCACTACAGATTCTTGCAGGCAGACTAAACAGTTGCTAAGTATGCAATTGCATCAGGCCCCATAATGTTGACTGAGTGTACAAAATGTCAGTTATTTCTGCTACAAGATGTGTGTACAAGGGTGCAGCGACATCACACCCTTGGGCTGGAGAGTGGTGTTGTTGTTCAAAAGAGTCAATGGATGGTGTGTTCGGGTGTGCCCCTGTAAGTATGCTGTATTAGACAGGGGAAAAGATAGGCCATACAGACTTGGACATTGTTAGTATGTATGCAGGCCAGCTTTCAAATGCTGCCAGTGAGGTGTATCAAATACAGACACGCAAGCAGTGACAACACAGGCAACTATCAGCATATTGTGAGCAAAAATCATAATGTAGGCTGCTATGCAACATAAGAACTGCACTGTTGTAATGTTCAGTATGCCATTTGGAAGGGGCACCTTCATACACAGAAGGTGGCTTGATGCAAAATGATGATGACATATATATATATATATATATATATATATATATATATATATATATATATATATTTAACATTTGATTACTAGAAAAGTCTGACTTAGAACAAAACCAGTTTTCAGCGGAGTCCCTGGGGGAAATGCTCCAGATGCATGTTTTTGTGACATGGGAGGATACCGGAGCACCTGGGGGAAACCCACACGAATGCAGGGAGGACAGGCAGACTCCACATAGAAAGCACACCAGCCGAGAATTGAACTAGAGGACCTCTTGCTGTGAGGTGACAACGCTACCACTGCACGTCTGTATATATATATATATATATATATATATATATATATATATATATATATATATATATATATATATAATGTGTGTGTGTGTGTGTGTGTGTGTGTGTGTGTGTGTGTGTGTGTGTATATATATACCTATGCTGCTCCATGTCCTCTTGCTCTATGGCAGTGTGGATGAGGCATCCCTGTGCCAAAATCCCTATATATCAGTCAATGTGTGGCAGTGAGCATGCTACACAGGCAGACCAAGAAGGGCGCTTTTATGCAAATACTGTATGTGTGGATCCCGTGCACATGCAGTGTGTGTATGTGGATAGCATGCCCACATATATCCAGGTATCGTGCCCAACAGTACATAGCACTTACATGTGGGTGTTACAGGTACCTGTACAAAATCATAACAAACCATAACACCCTGCTGCTATGATACATAGAACTTACCTATAAGATGACAGACAGCGTATTCACTTCTGCATCTATCACATCTGTCCACTGGTACAAGAGCTTATTCTCTGCAATCTGCTGTGCAACTGAAAACCATTAAGAAGAAACACAAGTAATATGAACTAAATGAACTGCAAACATTAATTAACTATATCTGAAATAATGAGACCATGACCCACCTCTCATAGTTACTATACATCTCAGATGCACTGTCTCTGACCTCTTCTTTACTTTGGCATAGAAGGTCAAAATGGCACCTCCTTGGGTCACTATAGTGGTTGTAGCACTTCTCACCTGAGTATCTGATGGCAGTTTCAGCAATCACCACTGTGGCAAGGCTATGCCAGGCATCTTCTTTATAGCACCCACTCTACACTGGGAACCCTCTTAGTGGTCCTCCATCAGGCACTGCAAGTAGACTCTATACATAAAGTACAAAGAAGTCTTACTCTCTTTCTAGCATCAGATGGGAACCTTGTAGTTCTTAATGACTTCCCAAGTCATGGCCATTTAAGAGACCGCAATCCAGAAAAAAAAAATGTTAGCACTCTTTTCTCCATGCATGTTGCTGCAATTGTAATGTGACATTTGACATGTGACTTTCATCTTTGGGCATTTCATTAGTCTGTCCATTCAGACAGATGCCATATCATATATAGTGTGGCAGGATGGTGTTAGTGTGTGAAGTATGGCATGTAAGGAGTGTACTTACAGCACAATACCTACATATGTTTCCATTTCAGCACTTCTACATGTCATAATATTATAACAGCTTTCTCACATGCTTGCTAGGGTCATCGACACTCCCACATATGCAGACAGCACTTTGGAGGTACTCATGCAAGAGCACAATGCTGAATTAGTTGCTTTCGTGAAGCACATGATGAGATAAAGATGTGATTCAAGGACATTCATCCTAACTAGGCTCATTAGCTTAATGGCTGCACTAAGAGGCTCAAAACTGCAGAATAAGAACAGCCTCTTCCCCACTTTGGGAAAAGGAATTGGGGGGTTGTCACCTTTGCTCAAAGTGGTATGCATGCAATGAATCTTGTACTCCTTCATGTGACTGTGACTGATGTGTCCATGTACATTTTAAATTCACCTCCTTTACAACTGTTGGGAAGACTGTATGTGTGTCTTTGTAGTTGGAAGGTGAGGGGGGACCCTACACTAGTGCTGACTATGACTGTTGACCTGTTAATCGCCAATGGGATTTGCAGCAAGTACAACCATTTAGTCTGATTCAGGGATCACTTTAGGGGAGTATTTTCTTAAGATGCCTACAGGATGTATGGCCTTCCTCTTCCCATATCTTTATCAGGGTGCTGTATGCTTAAACTGCGATCATTGTTTTGGTTAGGCTTCCACAGATTACCACATAAAATGATTTAAATGAATAATAACAGGGAATTGTACTCACATCCTGAGGGATGCCATGGCCTAGGCTGACTTTTAGGCTTCTCACACACTTCTCCAAGTCACCATGCACCAGATGAGAGCACTGTGGTGGCAGGCATACTGTACATGATGGTATATGTCATTGTCAGGGATATTGTTGAACAGTGGCAGGCAAATCCACCACCAGGCCTTCAGTACTTCCACAGTTCAGGTGAGTAACATAATGCATTTCACCAAACTTCTTAGCATCAACAGCTTAGAGACAGGTAAAATGTTTGTCACTGTGGCCCATAGACATGCAGAAGATGTGAGCTGTCCTTGTTATACCAGTGCTTCCTCAAGGATTCCTGTTTTGGGAAATGTGACCACCTACAGCATATTAACACCTAAAAATAAACATACCAACTCCTGCCATGGATGGTAGTCATACATGTGGCTAGTCCTTCATCACGGATGGCAATTAAAATGTTTATGTCAGCAGAGGGCAATTTTGTGGGTCACTGAGATAGGGATATACCACCATCTTAAATGTATATGTCTTTGACACTTTATATTGCCATGCCTGATTGTGAATGTCAGTGCAAAATTCTTCCAGACAGAGAATGATATTCTGCTGCTGGTCCACTGTGAGAATGGTCAGCAGATCTAGAAAAAGGAATCTGACCAGTTCTTCTGTGAATGTGTTTGGTGGGACATCTATTGAAGAGCATTGGTAGTGACCAAAATAGGATATATAAACTGACCCATAAAGAGATCACTGATGTTATTACTCAAGCATGCACTGATGTAACCAGCTTGGCACAGGAGAGGAGTATCAGTTGTCAAGGTTAACTGACAGTCATCATTAACAGACAGATGACATGGTAGAGTCACTAGTATCTGTGTCTGGAAATCAAGAAATTTCTGGTGTCCATGGTGGAGCTCTGGACTTGGGTGCTGAACTGCATGGAGTGTCTACGATGTCAGCTGGTAATGTTCCAGGTGGGTATGTCAAAACATGTGGTACTGTCCATACTATCTGTTTAAAATCAGGACTGTACAACTAATGAGCAATACATTTTTGTTACAGGAACATCAACAGTGTAACTACAACAGCAGTCTGCTCAAGCTCTATTAACCATAGATTGTGCATATCACTTTGTTCTACAGGAGTACTTTCACTGGCCTGCAGGTCTTTTTGAAGGGGTCAGCCATAGACTGGACCATGTGTATGTGTTTTCACAGGTGCTATGTTTTTAGGTTTCTCCACAGTGGATATAGCATGCCTGCTGTTAGGGAACTGTCTAAGTCTAGCGATGATAGTAGAGAAATCATGGCACAGTCTGTGGTCATGGCATCAGTGGTAGACAGGGAGGATATGACAGACACATCCTCTCCCCCTTCCATGGACACAGTTTCTGTGCCCATGCAACCAACCCCTCATAGCCAGGATGCTGCAGTAGAAGAGGATGCAGTTAAGATGTCAGTATGAAAAAGACCCTCGTCTCCAGCCAAAATGCCACCCTTGGTGGCACTGTTTCCTCAGAGAGGAGGATGTTATGGATTGGTACACAGGTGGCTGATCTCACAATAAATGCCATTTCCCTCCTGAGTTGAGTATCTCCACGGCCATAACTCAGAATTTGTGTTGGGACATGACACAGGGACAGGCAGAGACCAATTTAGCCATAGCTGAGCTAGTCAAGAATTTACATGGTATGCATAAAGACCTGAAGGTGTGCCTGGGTTGTATGTACAGCATTTTGGAAAGGTATTGTTGGGAGTCTGTATGCTACAAGTGCCTCATGTGACTGTCCAATAACATCACCAGTGTTCCCATTGCCAGGCCATCTCCACCTCTGGTGAAGAAGCCCATCATGGGAGGGAGAGAAGGATATAATCTATGACCTGTAGTGCCACCAACTACACCTCATCATCCTGTGAGACACCACAGATGCAGATGAAAACAGTATGTGCTGAGACCACCTGCAGCACATGCCACCATTCAAGCTTACAGAGCTCTGCATTCTCTTTCCATTCTGTGGATTGTACCTGTGGCTTACCCAGGAAAAGGCTTCCAGTGGGCAGAAATGAATAAGGTCACTGTAAGGATCTCCCACAGCTATGCTAGACCTGTCCATTGGATGCTGGCACAGCACTGCATTGCCTGCTGGAGCTGTGCCCCTTCACGCACACATACACACACACACACACACACACACACACACACGCACGCACACACGCACGCACGCACACACACACACACACACACACACAAACCCATACCCATGCACACACACATACATACACACGCGCGCGTGCGTGGGCATACACGCACATACACACATCCACCAGCACTACTCCAAATACCCAGTCACACTACATGGAAGTCATAAATCCCTCCCTGTCTAGTTTCCCTGAATTCCCACTTTCCTCTGTCCATAACTCATACAGTCACACACATGATTGACCCCCACACACATACAAATTTCCCATTGTTGACACTTGTCATTATGGCTCTCCCCAATGTTGCATATGAGGAAAACTGTGCCCTGCATTGGTAGTCTGTGTCTAATGGACAGTGTGGCCAGTCCATGCATGGCATAGCACAGCCTGTGTGTATTATTGAAAACATATTTTTTGCTGTTGTATGTTATGTCTAATTTGTACCATAGTTATCGGGCAAATAATGCCTTTAGCCAGTGCCACTCAGCTCTGCCTTGTACTCACCCCTTGCAAGTGCCTCCCCCGCAAGCTCTGTATCAGATACCTGCTGAGTCTGGGACTTCCTGCTCCTGAATGTCTCTCCTCTGCTGTATCTGTTTGTATAGCAATATGTTGTGTAGTAGTGCACACACACTTCAAATATTTTCCTACATGTTCTGGGGTCATACTGCAAGGAACCACCAGAAACATCCAGAAAGTGAAAATGGGCCTTTAGCAGTCTGAGCACATGCTCAGCAATAATTAGTTGCTATCAGGTAATGTGATAGGATATTGTTATATGCCTTCCCTGCCACAGGCAATGTTTTCTTTTTTATTGGTGTTATTAGCTTTGTCTCCTGAGCATATCCAGCATTGCCAATAATATGGTCATGTGGAAAACCACACCACACAAACTGCGGATGTAAGTCACACGTACCATTATGTGAGAATTGTGGGCTCTGTCTGAATAATGCACTGACACATTTTATATTATGCCACAAATATTACATATCCCTGGCAGCTGACAGAGTAAAATCCAATGTGGTTGATATACTGTTACCTCTGATTCCCAGCTGAGAATTTTATTGCAATGTGGGTGCTCCCATTGCATCAGGGAAATGGGCTATATCATAAAACACCTCCACTGTGCTGCCTATCTTTTCTGAAGTGTGTGGAAATCACATATGCTCCCCTATATGCTGTAGAATGGCATTGAGAACCTGATGGAGGAGAATCTCTGAGACTGAGGCTTGAGACACACCAACTGTGTCATCCATTGGTCATTGAAAAGTCCTGTAGCTAAACTTCTCAAAGTTACACATACATTGGTGTCCACAAGGAAAGGTACTCAATGCACCCTATAAGCCTGCAGATGTGGGTGCCACATCTTGACCAGCACCTGTTTGGTGCATTTATCCATATGGTACTGGTCCACTATTTCTGTGGTGGGGAGGGCATGGTGTATTAGTCATTACAGACTGACTCAGTGTACCCTGGGTAATGATGCTTACTTCTGTGACTACCAGTAGGAAGAACAACCTCTTGCATATAAATATTTAGTAAAGTGGCAGCTACCATATACATATTTTCAAAAAGTTTCTTCTGTAGGTCCAGGATTTTACTGAAGTCAGAAACTCTTGCAGTTTGTATTTCATTCTGTGAAATATATACATTTCTAAATTGTGCTGGCATATTGATTGCCTTCATTTTTATTCACCTTTACCATCATTTTAATAATGTTTTTCATTTCCATGTTGTTTATGAAATAATTTCTATTTCATTTGGGCTGCAGCACTTTGCAGCCTTTCGAGGCTGTGATAAGCATGTCTCTAAATCATCCCCCATTTAATGTGTGGCTGCTCTTTGCACAAACTCATTTCCCTTGTTGTCCTAATTATTTCTGAATCCTGTGGAATATGTATTCAAAAGAATTAAAACAAAGAGTAGCTTTTTACTTCTGAAATATAAATAAAAAAATATTGATGCGATGTCATTTGTAATAGTCAGCCAATCATTTTACCAGTCCATACTTCTGATTCGGCAGTAAAAGGTTACTTGGACTTCATAACAACTTGAGCTGAAAAATAGATTGACCACAAGGAAGTCATATTTTGGTGAGAGAGAATCTGAGAATTTGGTTGGTGATAATGATGGAAAGGAGACTGGAAAAAGGAAACTGAATTATGTAGCAACATATAACAAATGTTTTCAACAGGTTCCAGAAGTTGAGGAACTAGTAATAATGCTATAAGCAAACACATTTTTGAAAAACCAACATTTGTCATAACAAAAGGCTAGTAACTTAAAAATGCATCTCTGCTATGAGTGCCGTTACTAGCTCATCTAGTGTTCTGTGTGCCAGTCCCATGAACTTGCACCCCACTCCCTAAACTCTTAAAGTGAAGGGGAAAAAAGGATTTCTGCTTTCTGCAGAAAGACAATTGGCTTCCTACAGTACAGCAGCCAATCCATGCCTCCCCTCGCTTTTCAAGTGAAGAGCAAACAAAAAAAGTTTTTGGATTATTGTAGAATATCATTTGGCATCCTACAGTACATTACCCAACCATGTCCCACCAAATCCATGCCGACTCATCTCTCAAATAGATGAAAAAATCTTCAGATTACTATATAAATTTGATTGGCAACATAGCTGGCTGAACCTCTTCAGGCTAGCTCTTTCAGAGATGTCTGAATTGGGGAATTTCTTGGTCATTTATAGGTTCATAGGAGGTTACTAGGCTAATGGCCCAAGGGCCTTTGCAAGCCTAGCAATATTTATCCCAAATAACACAATTATCAATAGTTAGGGGAGCTACATTCACAGAGATATGTGCCTATGGTATGGTAAATTAATACCAACTGCCTCTATGCCTCTATCCATAAGGGACATGTGTGCCACCCCAGGAAAGAATTTGTGATTACCCATCCATTGATCTAGGCTATGCTTGAAGCAGGTCAGGGATGGGCTCTGCTTTACATGAATGGGGAACCTGCTTTAGAGGAGGGGTAGTCTCTGGGAAATGTATCTATCTCTCCAGCATGATTTGTTGTCACAGGCTAGGATGAGATCCTTAGAGTGGGTAACCCTCTTACCATTTAAAAATTTGTAAGATTTCCATCAGAGCCTGTTCAGAAACTGCCCAGTAAGCCAGACAAAAATCACCCTTTAGTAGCCTGAAGGAGACAGAATACAGTGATAGTGCTTTCAGTCTTTTCTCGCAGGATTTGTTTTGTGTACCCTGTATTTTGTTGGTGAGAAACCTCTTGGGTCTCTCCAGCTGTTACAGGTGTGTAGTGAGGCATATGCAGAAGGGTGTATTGTACACAATTATTGGTCTGATGAGGGACACATACAATGGAATTATAACATCCTTAGAACTAGATACCATGCCTTTACTTGTGAGATGTGCCACATAGAAGGATTCCCTCACCACTGTGGACACATGGTGGTCAAAGTTCAGATTGCTTTCAACTTGAGTACCCAGGTTATGTACCACTGGGTATACTCTCAGAGTGTGTGTGTGTGTGTGGGGGGTGCTGCTAATATTGTAATTATCCGGGGTGTTAGCTTTTCCAGACGGAATAATTATGCATTTTTTTGCATTTAACTTCAAAACATGGCTTTGGCACCAATGAATTTGTCTGCATTAATCTTTTCTGCAGCATATTGGTAACGTTGGGGGACTTGATGATTGCTTCCAATTTGCAGTGATCAGCAAACCTGGTCATCCACAGGCCATCCACATTTGCCTGGACTTCTGAGATATAAATTCCAAACAGTAATGGGTCAAGTACAGAACCTTGTGGTACACCACTAGTCACTGGCTTTTTGCTAGATGTAAATTTGCTCACTTTGACAAAATGTGCCCTGTTGGTGAGACATTTAGCTACCTACCTGATAATGTAGGGGTTAATTCCTAACTTAAAGAGTTTCTGTATAATACCTGAGTGCAGGATTGTGTTAAATGCCTTGGCTAGGTCAAGGTAGGCAGTATACTTAGTCTTTCCCTCGTCCATGGCCTTAGTGACTTTCTGGAAGAAGTCAACCAGGTTGAACAGACAAGATCTACCTTCAATGAATCTAAACTGGGTTGGGTCCAGACTCTGGAGATTGCCTATCTCCTTATTAATAAGATCTAAAATTATTCTTTCCATGGCCTTGCAGATGAGGCTAGTCAGGATTATGGGTCTATAATTCCAGGGTTGGTTGATGGTCCCCCCTTGTGGAGAGGGATGACTGTTGCTGTCCTCCATTCTGCTGGAATGTAGCCAGTCCTGAGGCTGTGGTTAAATAGCGATCCAAGTGGGTCAGCTAGGTCATGTTTTAGGTTATTGAAAAGCAACCTGGGATGTTGTCTGGTTATACTGATGCTGTGTTTTTGGTTTTAGAGAGTGCAGCTATGATCTGATTTCTAGAGATAATACGCTGAGGAGTGATGGCAGGTATACTTTGGGAGACAACTAATGGGGATGGTGTTGGGTGAAGTTTGATCCAAATCTGACTGCTAGCATCTTGGCTATTTCCTCCAGTTGATTATGGGTGGTGCACAGCCAGCTCTATGCATAGTTGGGTATTTCCCTTAAGGTTTCAGATGTAGTTAAAAAATGCCTTGTGCTTGTCTTTTAGGACAGGGAGGCTATTTTTGCTTCATAATTTGCTTTGGATGACTTGAACAGATCTCCAATTTGTTTTTTAGACTAGTAAGGGATTTCTTCCTCTGTTGAATCAGTTTCTTCTTGTTTTTGGACATTAATGTCTTTCTTTTGTCGTACAGCCTGTTTATACTTGGATCCGCTAGGATGACTTAATTTTCTGACAAGAATTGGTTTAATCCACTTAGGTACAGTTGATTATATTCAGCTGCTTAAATGGTTATGCAGGAAGTTGGTGTACAACTCTGCATAGGAGTCCATGTTATATGTGTTCAGGGGTCTTAGAAATTTCTTATGACTTCAGTTAGTAGAAAGTAATTTGTCTTGAAAAACTTCTTCAGAATTTTTATGTTGGTGGGGTATCTGACATTACAATTATTTCAAATGAGACTATTTTATGGCTGATCTTACAAGGGAGAACAACACACTGGGGGGGGGTGCAATGCTCCCCCATGTTAGCGAGTATTATGTTCAGAATATTTGAGCCCCTTGTGGGTATGCAAACTAGCTGTTCTAGAATAGTTAAACTGACAAAGTAAAAGAACTTCTTAGCCTGCATGTTTGTGATCATGTATGATCCCCAGTCAATGGCAGGTAATTAAAATCACCCATGAGTAAGGTGTTTGACTATGCTGTAAGTAACTCCAGTAAGTTCAGGTACATGATATGCTTTTCATTATTCATGGTGGGGAGACCTGTAGCTGGTGATGATGTAGTAGGGGATTTTGCCTCTGGTTATTTGGACATGGACTAGCTCAAGAGAGTCATATTGTTTAACATAGCATAAACTCTAATCATTATCTTATACGACTAAATAGTTTACATTGGTTGCTAAAAGATTACTTTTCAGAAAGGAGTCACCAGACAACTGACTTTTATTTTATTTCTACTATATTATATAGATTTAGAAACTTAATTTATAGAAATTCAACATATAAGGCATGGATTTTAATTATTTTCCCTGTAGCATACACTCAAAATAATATTTTCATTTCAAATTTAGACACAATGATTACATTTAAAGAAAAAATTCAATTAATAAATAATGAAAAACTGTATTATGTTGATTATATCATAAGTAATTATGATTTAAGCAAATATATGTGGTTGGATGTATAATCTTGCAGACAATATGTAGAAGGTAAAATTAAGTTATTGCAACCAAAGGTAAGATACCTTATCTCCAAATTAATTGATTTTTTAATACTATTGCTACAACAAAACACACTGGGAGAGGGTCTCTTATCCAAATTATATAGAGTGGCGGGAAAAGAAACAAAATTGCAATGACAATTACTGGAACTATTTTACTCACATTAATAACAGACCTCCAGATGAAGAGGATAAAAATAATTTTTAATATCTTCCAAACAGACAACTTCTTGTCTCAGGTGAAATCTTTTTACTTGGAAATTCTTGCATAGATCTTTCTTCACACCTCATAAAATTGAATTAATGTTTAAAAATAAGCAAGTTTGTTGGAGATGTAAACAGGAGCGTAAAGAATATTGGCAACACATGTTCTTTGATTGTGTTGTACTAACGACTTATTGAAATAACATTAATCTTTTTTACAGGCTTTATATGGGGACAATTTTGTTTTATCTATTTATCTAAGTCATTAATTCTGTTTAATACCCCTATTCCTGTTTGTGTTAAAAAAAGGAAACACCCTCTTTTATGGTCCATTTTTATCAATTGCAAGGAAAGTTATAACCAAGAATTGGAAGAATGACGGTACACCCTCGTTCAAAGAATTCACAAATATTGAAACCAAAGTATGTCATCTGGAATTCATCACCATTAAATCAAGATCTACTAGAATCACCTCCAGCTATAATACATGGAGAAATTGCAAGGAACCGCTTGATAAACAAAAATAGCTATACTCATATCAATTGTAATGCATAGGAATTTTTTTTTTGAGAATCGTCATTGTTAGTAGACCCTCTTGTAAATAGTTGCTCTTGTTTGTTCTTGCTCGTATTGTACTTTTTTTCTGCTCACAAATTTCTAAATACAATTATTGTCATGATCAATTTGTTTAGCTAAAATCTAATAAAAACTTTTTCAAAAAGCGAGTCATATTGTTTCACCAGTCACAAGATGAACTTATCCTTAATGAAGATGGATGCACCTCCTCCTTTGGTTCTTTCCCACTCAATTTGTGGCCTACAGGTATGAAAGGCATTGTAGCTCTGAATAGCCAGGGTACATTCCATGGGTTTGAACCAAGTCTCAGTGACTGCACAGATATCAACATTTTCCAAGGTAAGAAGTCCTTCCAGGGAGTGCAGTTTCCAGTTAAGACTCCTAGCACTGAGCAGCAGTACCTTGAATTTATCCAGAGAAGACTTTGCAACATTGGGAGGCTGGTTGTTTTGACATTTTCTTAAAAAGGCACAATAGAGGTTGCTAATACCTTTGCCAGTATCCAAAAGCCTAGAGGAGACAGGTACAGACCATCTCTAGCAAAGCAGCCAGACTGACAGATATTGGATCCAATTAGACTGACACCAGAAATGTAGTCAATTGTTAAGGTCAATCATTTTTGTTTGTATTGTGACATCATCCTTGGTGTTGGAAGAATGCTGCTCATGGCTAGGCTCATACCTGCCTGTGACACATAATCTAAGAGCTCAGTCATGTCTCTCTTCATATAGTCCAGGGAGGTGTATCTCCGATCATTCACACCCACATGGACTATGATGGAGTCATACTGGTATTTGTGGTTGGGTGACCTGAATCCATGAATGACTTGACAGATCCTGGCATCTGATAGGCAGGTAACCATAACCTTCACCTTGTCCAGCCTGGTGAGGGGGACATCTGTGTATATCTCACTATGGAATCACCTATGACTAGTACATTGGGTTTAATTGTGAGAGGCCTTATGGGTTTGTTTGTTGAGACACTGGTGCATGTGTGATTATATGCTGTGGTTGTTGTTGGCTTAGTTGTGTGTGGTTTCTGAAGGCAGCATTTGGGAAGCCTCTGGGCTTTTGGTAAGTTACTAGTCAGTACCTCCGCATATGTGGGTTTATGCACCAAGTCCTTATTTAGTGTGAGAAGTTGTGTGCATGTGCTGACAACCTGTTTGGTATTATATTTGCCTCTATGTGAGAGTCTTGCTTTCAGTTTCATAGTGCAATTACATCTCTTACATATAGTATTAGTTTGTTTTAGGAGTAAGTGGTTGCCAGTATACATGAGACAATTGTTACATTGCCTCAGGATCTCCGTGTCCACCATGTTGGAGACAGAGATGATGAGAAACTGCCCATCCATGATTGAAGGTTTTTAATGTGTCTTATATTATGGAATGGAGTGGGTTGCTGTGACTAGAATGTGCTGGTAGTCCAGGGATTAGGAGTGGGAGTTGTACTGTGTAGATTAGGGTTATCCAGTAAAGCAATGTTGCTCAGCATGCAGCCAGGTTGCACCTAGAGCAGCAGAGTGCTGAGAGTGGCTGCACTGATGGTTGCTTAAGGTAAAACCTGTCTACAAGTCATATGCATCTAAAAATAGCACTGCCTCTTGGACAGTTATCATACCTCTCGACTGTTCTGATTTTCACAGAATGTCCAGATTTTTGCCTCATATTTTTGATCTTTTCCTCACATAACTTGTAGTTTTCTGGCAAATCCCTGATGACTGAAGCCACTAAATAATGGAATACATTTGAACTTCAGACTTCATATCTTTCAGAAAATACATACTAACACAAACCATGTAATTTTAGGAACATGTTAAATTTATAATAGTAATATTTAAAATCTGTTCCTATTTTTGGGCCTTTGTCCTTCCATTATTTTAGGCTTTGTCCAGATTACTTGCACTAAGAGGTTGAGAGGTATGGTTATCACATCATGTGCCAAGTCAAACACCAGTGCTATATGGTATAACATTTTGTATAAAGGGGGTTGTGTTTTTACCTTTGTTATAGAATATTACTTTTAATAGCTTAAAATGTAGCTCTGTTACCAATGCTGTAGCAAGCTCATCTAGTGTCCTTTGTTGGTCCCAAGAACTTACACCACACTCCGTAATCTCTTCAAGTGAGGAACTAAAAAGGACTTCTGCTTACTGCAGAAAAACAAATGCCCCCCTACAATACAGTAACCAATCCATTGTGCCACCCCCACTGCAGCACTTTAAGTGAAGAACAAAAAAAAAGAAACATTTTTGCATTACTGTAGCAAGCTGACTGGCTTCCTACAGTACATTAGCCAATTATACTCACCAATTATATCCTCTCCACAGCTCTAAAAGAAGAACTAAAGTCTTCAGATCACTCTATAAAGTTGATTGTCAATATATCTTGCTGAACCTTTTTCTCCCTGCTGTGCCATAGTTCTCTGAACTGGGGAAAGTCTTGAGCAATTATCACATTATATGTTGAGTTAAACATCAGTGCTATGGGGTATAAGACGTTTGATAAAACAGGTTATGTTTTACCTTTGTTATAAACTATGACCTTCTGTCTCCTGTGTACACATACTACCTCAATTCTCTGCTTGTTGTTTGCTTTATGTTTGAAGCATTTTGCATTCTAGCTAACTCACTCAAGCTTTCCCACTCTAACAAGTAATACAATATGTTTTCTTCTATAATGATGTACTTAACATGCATATTAAGAAAACAGTGACAGAAAGCAGATTCTACAGCTGTGGCAGTTAAAGATTCAGCATTATACAACAACCCCCATTAATATTCCAAAACGTGCACGCTGATTGGTCAGCGTGCATGTTGTAAATCAAAGACTTATACTAATGGAAAAAGGTCCGGTCGCCCGGACTTTTTCCATTAGTATGTCTTATTTTTTTTTTTTTTGGACAGCAATGGAGAACGGAAGAGCTCCGTTGCTGTTATCTCGCTATGTTAAATGAGTTTAACATAGCGAGATATCTTAAAAAAAGCAACGGAGATCTTCCTTTCTCTGTTGCTTTTTTTAAACTCACTTAACATAGAAAAACAGCTTTAAAAAAAGCAACGGAGAAAGGAAAATCTCCTTTGCTTTTTTTTAAAGCTATCTTGCTATGTTAAACTCTTTTAAGACAGCAAGACAAGTTTTTAAAAGCAACAGAGATCTTCCTTCCTCCGTTGCTTCCACACATGCAGTTCTGATGTACTGCATAACCATACACATGAGTAGTACATCAGAACTGCCACAGAATACTGGACAGCTGCAGAAGGGCAGCAAGGAGGCATTATACAATGCCATTATTTAAGAAAAGTAAGTATTTTTTTTTTAAATAATGTCATTGTATAATAGAAATAACCCACTTCTGGGTGTGTGTAATGCTGGATTTACCCACGGTTGTCTTTGTTTGGCCACTGGGGTTTTGACCTCGTGACCAAACCACACCACCTGTGGGTAAATCCAGCATTACCCACACCCAGGTGTGAGTTATTGCTTAATTGTTACATTCTATAGGCATATGCACAACTTGTTGGCTAACATTATTAATTTTAACATGTATAGTACTGCTGTCATTAACCATACAGTACCTTTTCTATATCATTTCAAACAAACCAACTCAATAAAACTTTTTTGTTTGTAGGCTGAAATATACTTAAGTGGAGGCATATTATTACCACATGGTGCATGAAGATATGACTTCAGGTTTGTAATTTCAGTTAACAACAGATGTTTTAAAGATATAGGGTTACTCTGAAAAACTAACTTCCTTGCAGTTTCAGGAAGTGCCATTTTACATGTCTAGAAAGGACCTAAGTTGTTTTTGAGTGACTATGTGAGGTGCTTCAGTGATAGCTTTCATACAAGAGGAAAGTATTTGTTGCTTTCTTGCTGTATTATATAACTCAGATACTTTATCTTGGGTAAACAAAGTTGACGTTTTTCCCTGGATACCTTACATTCCTTCCTGCTAGTCTTGTCAACAGAAAAGTAGTATCCTACTGACAGTGCTGCAGTGTATCAGACAATAACAAGTAAATCATCGACATGCTGTACTAGCACTGATTTGGGAGGAAACTGTATGTCCTTTTTAAAAATTAGAACAAATATGGACAGTGGTTTTATGTATCCCTGTGGCAGTCTTGTCAAAGTGTATTGCTGTCTTTTCTATGTAAAGGCAAACAGATACTGACTATCAGGGAGTTTTGTTAATATTACAGAAAAAGAAAATTCCTTTCTTTTTCTATGATACTCCAATGCAATTGTTAAAATGTGTTCTATAATTCTAAGTGCAGTTTGTAATGAAATGTTACATGCCTCCTAAGTGTTACAAGTGAACAGTCTATATTTTTTCATAGATTCATAAATCCATAGAAGGTTACTAGGCTATTGGCCCTAGAGCCCTTACACGCCTAGCCGTATTAGCCCGATTTTCCCCAGTTGTCAGTGGTTAGGTGAGCGAAGTTCATAGAGTTAAGAGTATCTGATAACTAATACTGACTGCCTCTATCCGTGAGGGGCATGGGTGCCACCCCAGGAGTGAATTTGCAGTCACCCATCTTCTCATAAATAGTCTGCATACTTCTGTATTGTCATCATGACCTGTTTCTTCTATCACATTGATGGAAGTTTTTTTAGTACAAATGCTCAATAGGTACAGATGGAGGCTGGACAGGCAAACTTCAGTACATGGTTAGAACTTTCTGTCTACTGCTGTAGAAGAATAACTGAAATGTACATTTCATGTGCTTGACATGAGTGAATCTAGAATTCTGATTTGTTAGTGCAGATCTTACCATATGTATTTTGTACAAATTATCTGATGCTTTTAGAGTATATAAAGAGCTGTATCTTCTAGTTCACTGAAATCATATTGCAAAAATTTCTAATTTCTGTTTCAAGAGATATAATAAATATAATCTGTATTGCCATATATTTTGTCTGTTTGCTTTAAAATTAATTTTCATAATTAACAGCTCCTTTGAAACATCAGCAAGTAGTCCATCACATTGACTTCCATCCCTAGTTATTCAGAAGACCATTGGTATTTAGGCTTCTGAGTATACTGGGTGCATACCTCTCAGATGTCCACATTTTTGCAAACTGTCCAGATTTTTGCCTCATATTTTTGGTCTGTTCCTAATAAAGTTTGAGGTTTTCTAGAAAACTACTAGAGTTGATGTTATCACACAGTGATAGACATTTGAGTTACAGACTTCATATCCTTCAGAAAATGCATAACACAAAACCTGATATTCTAGCAACTTCCTAAGTTTATAAGAGTAATATTTAAAATTTGTCTCTATTTTTGGGCCTTTGGTCCCCATAATTGTTGACTTTGTCCAGATTTGTTGTGCTAAAAGGGTGAGAGGTATAGCCGGGTGGCTAGTTCACAACTTCAAAAATTGGATGTTTTCATCTACCCAAGTATTGTTCAGGGGCTGAACATCTCCTGAATAGCTATAGTTCAGGCCACTAAAGCCTTACTGTAATTCACTAGAGCTGTGATGATTTTTTTTTCATTTTGCAGAGAATTCAGCAACTACAATTTAGAAAATACTGGTTTTTAGCTCTTCTACATAACGCCTTTTTACTATCATGAGGATTTTTCTCATAACAAATCCCCATAATGGCACAACAATTTAAGTAGTTACACAGACCAATCCCTTTTACTGACATGAGAATCGTTTTTACTACACTAAATTGCTATATGTGTAAAACGGTTTATCATTTCCCTAGTTTTTATTTTTTTTTTGGGGGGGGTTATACAGTGCATTACAGGTTTCTATTATATCAAAAGTAGCATTCATTCTGAAAGAATATTGCTTTTAAACAGTTGGTTAGTGATCTGATTCTCTGGCCAAACCAGTGTTATATATTCTTGATTTGGGGAAACAAAGGCAAAGCTAGTATGGAAGTCACACTTCTAAGAGAAAACTGTTTTTCCTGCCTGGACTTTCCACAAATATAGCATGTTGTAATGCCAAAATGAATATGCTGTAGCCAATTTTCAGTTTTAGTATCTTTATTCAAACACAAAACCAGAACTTTGGTTACTTGTCAAGTCTGGAAATAACAGAAAATAAGAATTAGCATCTCAACAATTCTTTCCACTCTCTGTCCTTGAGACACAGAAAATAACATTAGTCTTCCAGCAAAGTTTTTCACGGACCCTCTTGGATCTGTCTGTGCTCCATCCCACAATTATTCAAATTCAACAGTGCTTACAAAGAACTCAGTCCCTAACAAGCATTTCAGCAGTGTCCACAAGTCTTCCTTCAGTAAGCAGGATAACAATCTTTTATCCTTTCCTAGATTCAAGTATATATTCCAAAAATATTCTTTTCATTCAGAATCAGACTGACAGGCTCATAAAGATTTTGCAAGTAGGGATGACTGCACATAGGAGAATAGAAAATAGACAAGAGGGAGTGGAATTTACAGGAACAAAACTGAAACATGAACCAAGGTACTGAGAGGACGTAACTAGAGAGGGGAAAGGAACAGAATTGGATGAGGTCAAGCAGAAGTTTGGACTATAGGTTAGAAACTGTCTCCCCTACAAGGGATTGAACACAGAGCATAGGTAAACATTAAGGAAAGGGGATTGCTAAGTGAAACACTACTTCTGAAAGACTTTTTAGCTGAAGCTAGAACAGAAGCTGCTGTTAAAAATATAAATAGTAAGGTATACAAAATATTGCATGATAACTACCTGTATATGAATCAATGAAAAGAGGTTATAAATGATTGAAAGGGAGAATGGAAAGGCAATTTATAAAGCAATAATGGAATGACATCTGTGCAGCTCCAATATATGCAACAAACTCCAGATGGAAGTTTATTTTACAATTTCAAACAAAAGATAATAAGGAACTCAACAAACAAACAAACATTAGTTTTAAATGTTTTAAAACAATTAAAAATACCCTGCTCTTTAACTAATGCTTCAACCTTATTCGAACACTTGACCACTTTGATCCTCTAACAAATCTCTATTATAAGTCTCCAAATCCAGTAATAAAGCTGGGGACTCCCTCTACTCTAACTACATCTCCAAAATATGGTATACTATCCCACAGCCTATTATAACTACCTTCGACCCAATTCACTTCAAAAACCAACTAAGAGTCTTCCTCAGCAATAACTGGCTCTGCTCACACACCTGCCCTGGCTAAATCCTTTACTGTGTCTAATAGGTCATCACCTTACTCTTCTACTGCTCCATACCACCATGTATAACTTACTTACTTACTGACTACTTATTCTCCTAACCCCCTTCTCTTCTGCAACAAATCTTCCTTCTAACCTCCCTGCACATACCTACCTTAACATTTCTTACTTGCTATCTTACTCCTCTATTTTCTCCTTCCTCTACCCACCTTCCCACTCATCCCTTCCTTCACTATTCTACTCTACTCTCCAGTTACTTCTATACAAAGTTACTTACTACTCTACTCTATGCTCCACCTACTTCTCTACAAAGTTGCTTACTACTCTACTCTATACTTCAGTTAATTATTTGCAAAGTTACTTACTACTCTACTCTACTGTCCAGTTACTTCAATACAAAGTTACTTACTACTCTATTCTACTCTCCAGTTACTTCAATACAAAGTTACTTACTACTCTATTCTACTCTCCAGTTACTTCAATACAAAGTTATTTACTACTCTATTCTACTCTCCAGTTACTTCAATACAAAGTTACTTACTACTCTTCTCTACACTCCAGTTAATTCTCTAAAAAGTTACTTATTACTCTACTCCATGCTCCAGTTACTTCTCTACAAAGTTACTTACTACTTTACTCTATGCTCCAGTTAATTATCTTCAAAGTTACTTACTACTCTACTATACTCTCCAGTTACTTCAATACAGAGTTACTTACTATTCTATTCTACTCTCTATTACTTCTCTACAAAATTACTTTCTCTAACTACTTGCACATTCTATGCAGCTTGGAATTCCTGCCACTCCTCTATCTGATTTAGCTGGATATAACACCCACACTGTTTGAATTACTATGCTGAACTATCGTGATTGTATCAAAAAATTAGTTTTACTACACAATTGTCTTAATCTAGGTTACTCAATGTATTTTATGATGTATTCATCTTATTTGAATTAATATGGTATACTATATGATGTTCCCAAAAATGAGTTTTACTATATAATCATCTTAACCTATGCAAGTCAATGTATGTTATGATGTATCCATCTTGTTTTTTGTAATTATTTTAATTGTCTCTGGAGCTTTTCTCCTCAAGACTCTGCTGAAAATGGGCTCACACCCAGTCGGACTATCCTGGTAAACAAACATTAAATACATAAAATAAAAAGTATACAATATTAAAATCATTGATGCAAAGTTGATTGATAAGTGATATATATTTAGATGGTTCAGATGGTTAGACTTCAGTCACTAAAATGATTTTGTTATTGTTACCATATAAAAGGGAAAAAAATATTATTTTTGTGCTTTCACACAAAAGACAAAACTGTTCAACTGATTAATGAGAATAGACAGTCTATATTATGATCAATAGTGTAGCATTAATGCCTTTGACACAAGTGGTTTTGCACATAAAATTGCTTAAAATCATGCAGAGCTTGAGGTGAGATATGTGTCATACACTTACACAACTGTTTCATTTTACTGCATCAAACATAATTGCTTTTTCATCTGTGAATTATGGCAGCTTTTTTAATATATCTTTGTCTGAATTTTCAAAATCCCTAAGCTTCCACCTGTACTCCTTTACTATTGGTCACTCCTGGCCATTTCTTACATTGTCTCTATATGTGTTATGGCCACTTGCTCATTACTACCCTGTTCTTTCTCTTCTGGTTCATAAGTCTGATGATGTCCAATGCCACAGCTATTCCCATGGAAAGGAATACCTGTAGAGGCCCTTCTTTCACCTGGTCAGAAGGGAAAATGAGAAGGGTCCAGTGAATCATTATCTATGACACCAATAGAGGGAAACACATGTTGTTCCTAAACTTCCTCTCCATCTAGCATTATAAGGTTCATTTTTAAGGTAGGCTCCTATGTCGAGAATCATATTGGTCTGCACTTCATAGGTTCATAGATTAGTACTAGGCTAACTGCCCTTGCAAGCCATTTTAAGCCTAGCCAAGTATCCCTTGTGAGACTGAAGCCCTGCACCTTGTGTTTATAAGGCAAACACCTTAACCATTATGCCACCCTCCCAACCCCTACTACTAACTCATGGCACAGCAGTTATGCAACCATGCTAGCAACATATTGATCAATGCAGATGAATTCAGTCACAATAAAAGAAATGGACAGGTGATCTGTATAACATATCTCATCCTCTTCTCGATTATTGAGCTTACCTTCCCAGCCATTTTAGCGACATGTTTCCTATGGCTCACTTATTCCCGGGAGACAAGGTTAAATATCAGGGACAGCACCATTGTCACTGAGAAGGATGGGTTTTTTTCAACACTTCCATAGCTGGGAACATGGGAAGTTTGGAATCAAGTTGTGTGCATGAGCAGGTAGAAAAGCATCTGTTTGATGGCAGTACCATCGATTCTCTTTGTCTTCTTGAAATGAACTCTTATGGTCCCATGAGGAAGCTTACATTTAAAATTCCATTTACTAACGCCATCTAATGGTACTACAGCTCGTGAAAGAAAAAGGCAAAAATGTTTCAGTACACACATATTTAAAAGGCAGATACCTCCCAACATTGAACATATTGCACCAAAAATGATAAATTTAAAGTGATGCGCAAATATCATCATTATAAAATTACCATGCTATTCAGAATTGTAACTATGCTATCTCAAAAGTCACTATAAACAAGATTTTTTGAAACCTTTATAGATTACATTTGCAAAGGAAATGCGTAATAAAATAAAAAAAACCCAAAGTGTTGTGCTTTAGATGTATGAAATATAACTATGGGTTCTCTGGCAATCCATCATTGATCGAATGAAGTAAGTCATCAGGAATATCAAGTCAAAGATGTTGTTCTGAAATGCTGGACTTTGATAGGTGTCGAAAAAATGTGAAAAATCCCTTAGTATAATGTAAAACTATAGTTAGCACTGTACAACATGGCAATGCATTGGCAACCCATATATCAGCAGTATCACAATTTTGTATTTGCTGTAAATACTGGACAACCACTGCAAGGAGTACTAAATAGTGCCAATGCTCTCATCAAGTACAGGGTCATCACTTAAAAATAGACATGGAGATTCCATTGAGCATTTGTAACCACTCATTATACAGGGCCAGTATAACTTCTTAATCTTCATCACTCCATCATCATTGTTTTAGATGACAGTAGGATAACAGAATTCTGATGTCTGTGAATGTGTATTGCATTACTGATGATACAACTGTGTACAACAAAACATACGTTATTGCAAATTTTCATCTGGTATATGTGGGGAAAATCTACTTAATGGGGGAATTTGTTGCGTATTGTTATTTATAGACTCCCACTAAGACTGTGTGTTATGGCTGAGCTTCGTATGGCCCCTTTGGCTGTACATTTAGTAAGAACCTATGTGTTTAATCTCAGATTGCAAACTGCCCACCTTGAACTAAGTGACCCATTCTATGCTGCCTAGAAAGTATTATGGCTACTTAGGCTGCAGAAATAACAGATTAACTGATGATTTATGTTTATCATAGTTTGGTATCAAACATTAAACAAGACTGAGTTATTTATATATGTAGTGACTTACTTTGTTAAGGTATGTTTAGAAATATTAAGAATATATTGCTTTAAGCATTTTGACTGTCTTGTGAAGTATCACCCATAAATGTCTGTACCTAGCCAGCATCCACTCCCTAATTGGACTGCCCTGGTTTACTGCACATTGTGTGATGCTGTTACCTCAGTCTAAGTGGGACAGTATAACTAACAATATTACTATGTATCCTTTGAGTCTCATGCCACTTTATGGAAATTAATGAAAATAAAATGAAAATGCATTTTATAAGCATAAATGCCACTGCTTTAATCAAGTAACAGTATAAGAAAATAACCAAGTAACTAAGCAAATGCTTATCATTTCTTTCTTTCTGTTAATTTCTCTGTAAGGTATTTCAGGCATAAAGCTTGATTCGATTTTTCGATGCAATAACTCCATGGCTATTCCTTTCCCAATGTCACCTGTCCATTCTAATTCTTCTTTCGGCCATGGTTATTCCTTTCCCAATGTCACCTGTCCATTCTAATTCTTCTTTCGGCTTTTCCCGGTTAGGGGTTGCCACAGCAGATCATCTGTCTGCTCATGATTGGCAGTGGAGTGTTTTTACGGTGTCGAGTTGCCAGCCTAGCGCCCAACCTTCCACAGAAGGCACACACATGCACACACTCACACCTAGGGCCAATTTTAGAGTGTCCAATCCACCTATTGCATGTCTTTGGGATGTGGGAGGAAACTGGAGCACCCGGAGGAAACCCAGGTGACCACAGGGAGAACATGCAGACTCCGCACAGAAGGCACCCCAGCCGAGAATCGAACCGGCAAACCTCTTGCTGTGAGGTGACAATGCTAACCGCTGCACCACCGTGGCCACCCACCTGTCCGTTCTAATTACTGACCTAAATTGCTATATATTTTAATAGTCTTCCTCCTGAAATTTAGAAGCTGTTAATGGGTACATGTAAGCATTCACTGTTATTCCTCATAGCATAGCTTCCAACCTTTTTTCTCAATAAAATTAATAACCAAAAGAAAAACTATAAAAACTAGTAATACAAGTATTAGGAAGAAGTGGAAGGGTAAATTAAGAATCAGACACTGGATTTTAAATGATGTAAATGCTTTTGTCCATATTTATTAAAATGAACTTCTTCAGACAAGTTCGATGTCTGATTCTTGATTTACCCTTCCACTTCTTCCTAGTACTCAAAAAAATTAATGACAAAACCAAAAATAATCAAGACAAAACAGAAAATCAGGGGCATTTTAAGATATTGACAATATTTACTTAGTTGATGAAATAAAAGGATTTACATTGATTTAATTTTTTGCAAAATAAGAACTTTGTAACTGCTAAAATTGTTTAATGGCTTTAATGTTCACTCTTTTGCACAAAATTGTACTTTTAATGAAGGTCCAAGCAAAATTTTGAGGAATAATCAAGAATATAAAATTAAGGACATTTAAGAAATAAACTTCCTAGACATATTTAAAAAAAACATTTCCCTGACTATCCTCAGTTTTACAAGTGCATTTTATCTTATCTGAAGTTTCTTGCATGACTTTAAATGTCACCATCAATAATTGTGGTTCTATCTCATAGCGTCAAGGTCTGCCTTGTCCTCTGGTTACCACCAGACCACATCATCTATACAGTCTTTAAACCTGCTTAGGCCTTCTTTCAGTACTGCTTTTTCTTGTCACATTCTAAAGCACATTGTTAGCTGATCTATAAGTTGTCCATATTGTGCTTAACCTTGTTTTTTCAACTCAAGAAGTAGCTGGAAAGGATCCATGGAGGTTTAAATAAAATTCTGACTAAAAGATAAAACCAAATGTTGTATAACTTATATTTTCTCTGACATTCAATATATTGTGAATGTGAATATCTCTTTATAAGTGTCTGAATATTGAAAAACGGTCTCATTCATTTTATGTGACAGCATTTCAATGAGCAGTGGCTTTCTGACTTTGTTGTAAAATATATAACTATTGAAGTAAGAAAAATGCACATCAGAATTGCAAGTAAAATTGTTATATTTAATCTAGAAAAACTGAAGAAGTGTTATACTTTCAAACAAAAAAATTGCATGAAAATTAACCTGCAAATATCTTCACTTTCTGGGAGAGGCAATCATTTTTGGTAAAATGTTTAGTAGTTTGGTCTCTATTTCAACAAGTAAAGTAATATTTCAGAAAAAAATTACTATGATCATCAACAAAATAAATCGAGCAGTGTTAATAGTAAAACACAGCAACTGCAGGATTACGGCATAGCAGAGTTTAGAACTAGCAGAGGAAGAAGAAATCGATAATGTTTTAGGCCTGTTATATAACCTATAAGCTTAAAAGAAATGATATAGTCTTATACATTAATCTAAAGATGTTTATTAGATGCAATGACCACATGCTTGCTAATAGTTATTTTAAGTGCAGAAAACTAAAAGTGACAAATACAAATGGGTATGTGGCATGATATCTTTCTTTCAGAATGTGCAAATCAGAAATGATGGCATTTTGTATTGGCTTAATTTTGTACTAAAAGATATATAACTTGAACTCATATAATACCCACTATCTGATTGCCAACAAGCAGTTGTTTGGCAGGACAACCTATCCCCCCAACTACCAGTCTTCATAGAGGTTCCCCAGGGTTTCATCCTGGGACGCCCTACTCTTCTCTATTCTCACCAATAATCTAGCATCAGCCACAACACATGGCACACTCATACAATATGCAGATGACTCAACCATCATCTGCACAGCCCACTCCCTACCCAAACTGCAAAAAGTCACACAGGAAATATTTTCCTCTTTGAAACGGTTATCCAATACCCAACTAATACTCAACCCAAACAAAACAAAATTACTAATCTTCCAACCCACCAAACTTACCCTAAACAGCTCTCACTTTAACATCACAGCAAAAGACAACACCACCATCCATCTTACAGAACACACCAAATTACTAGGAGTAGAAATAGACAATAAACTGAACTTTGACATTCACATTTCCATGACCATTAAAAAGTGCACAAAAAACAAGGAGCATTATATAGAAATCAGCAACTACTTACCAAAGCAGCTAAAATTTCAGTAGCAAATTCTCATCTTATCTCTACCCTACTCTACGCCTCTCCAGTATTTACTAACCTTAGACAATGTGACCTAAATAAGCTCAAAACTTGCTACAACAAAATTGCCAAATTCACCACAGTGGTTTCCTATCGTACTCACCACTGTCTCTCGCTAGCATAAATGGGCTGGCTAGAGCTCCCCCACCTCTTTCAATGGTACCAACTTGCACTCGCCCACAAACTAATAAACCAACCACTAAAAGTCCTATCTCTCCAGAATCTACTACAACCCTAGATAACCACAAGACCACTAAGATCCAGCCACAAAAACCTCCTACAGGTCACAAGAGCCAATATCTATGCTGGAGAAGCATTATTCTCCTGCACTATAGCCAAACTCTGGAACTCCCTCCTGTCCTCAATTACCTCTATAACTTCTTGCACCCACTTCAAATCCTTACTAAAATCACACTTAAAAACTTGCCAGATATGCCCTTGCAACCCCCCCCATACCATCCAGTCCACCCACCCACTACTTCTCTCATCGTCCTATCAACAACCTACCCTTAGCAAGCTTGGCTACTCATGTTCCCAGCTACCTACCACATAGTACTAACTTCTTGTAGCAACAACTGCTAATGGCTGTTATGTACCTCAAAAACCAATTGTATCAATTGTTAACTGATGAATCTCAACTACATTTGTAACCATGTTTAGTATATGTCACCATATTTTAAAATTGTCCTATGTTCTACAGCTGTTTTACATCAATGTTTTATTCTTGTCTTATGTCCTCAGCTGGACTAATGTCTATATTTTAAATGCTATGTTTTTTAACTGTATAATGTAAGTCATACTTAATGTGGAGCTTTTCTCCCCAGGCCTCCGCTGAAAATGGACCTGTGTCCAGTTGGACTCTCCCAGTCAAGAAATGTAAATAAATAAATAATAATAAACAAAAGAAATATTATTTTTTCTATGTCTGAGACTGTAAATTGTTGTTGTTGTGCCTTTCGGCTTTTCCCGGTTAGGGGTCGCCACAGCGGAACTCCGGTCCACTAATGATTGGCAGTAGATTTTTATGTGCCGAGTTGCCGGCCCTGATGCACAACCTTCAATGAAGGTATGCCCATTCACACATGTCTCCACACAGAAGACGCTCTAGCAAAGACTGTAAATTGTATACTGGTGAATTAACATTTTCATGTTTTTGCACTTTTAACTCATAAGAATTATTACACATTATTTCTAAGAAAAATATATAAAGCAAAGTATGCATTATTTACACTCATTGCTATGTTGGTTATGTCATAACTGAGAGAAAAACTCATTTTAACAAAGTAACAGGATCAATGTGGTACAAGTAGGTGGTCTTTTTTAATTAATCACTTGCATATGTTCTTCTTTTAGGCAAAGAAGAAATTAAGTGGCTCAATAAATTCTACAAATTCCCTTTAGACTGATAAGCACCATGTCTACAAACTGCTTGTTTACAGAATGAGGCATATAACATACGTCTAACCTATCAGTAAACATGGCACCCCCTGAACACTCAGACACGTGCATACACAGAGGAGAAAGAAACAGTAATGACTTAATTCCACAGCATACCTACAGCTGAGCGTGAACAAGCCAAGTAAACAACTTCACAGTGTGGGCACAGCTGAAAGCACTTAAAACAATTCAAGGGTGACAATTACAGCATTGTTCAAGGCCTCCCTAAACAATTTATATCTCTACTGTTAGAGCTTATGTAAGTATACATATATTTTAAGAAAATGTTACTACAACTCCTGTAGAGTGAACACTTTAAACTTTTCTACTTCTATCCACGTTAGTTATCTTTCGGCAAAATCTGAATGACAAGGTGTCAGGAATAAAAATGTAAATGCCTAACACATAGCACATTGCCTTCAGTCTGTTAAGTTGTTTACACCATTTTTACTTCTTACTTGCAGAAAGAAGTCTGTTGAAATTACCCTTCTTAATATATTCTGCAACACAATCCATTTTAATTTGAATATGTCGTGGAATGCTGGTGTCAGTCATTTAACATTTTTTTTAATTCTTGTGTATTAATATGTACATAAGCAGTCTGCCAGGTTTGTGACTGGCAATCCAAAATGGATTGATAATTAAATAATCTTATTGAATATGATTTTATTTTATTATTTGTACAAAAATAGACCTGCTCTATCTAATCTTTTCAATAATGCTGGCAAACATAACAAATATTTATTTACCATTGTTATGGATACAGATTACTAAAAGATAATTCTAAAGAAAGTAATAAAAATGAGATCACATGAAGGAATAGCTTGCCATTTCTATATGAACCAGCTGAGAAACAAATTTTGCCAAGTTTTTAAAGCTTAGATATTACACACCTAAATCAAACTTAATCATGATAAACTTAATTGTGATAAAAATATATTTTATTTGAAAAAAATAATCCCTTGTATATTTCATTTTGCTATTTAAAGGTTCACTAATTCCACCTTTGCCTTGCAGTTCACATTTAAAGGTATTTCTGAAAATATATGCTGGTGGTTGATGATGTTATGCTAGGTTCATCAGGAAACTATTAAAGTACGTTCTGGTACTGATGTCAAATGCTATAACTACTGTCAGCATGCTTGTCTTAAAAATAATAAGAATGGGATGGAATAAGGGTTTATTAAACAAAAAGAAAATACAACATCAAAGCTTAATTTGCTAGCCTAGAGAGGAGCTGCAGCATTTCCTTTCATCAAGACTTGTCACTACAGAGTTCCACATGAGACTTTTGTTTTCCCTAGTCTTACAGAATGTGTATATTTCTTCTACACTGGTATTATAAAACTCTGTGTTAGCTAGATAGTCCACCTTCAATTGTTTGCCTTTTCAGTCTATTTAAATATTTCTGTTTGAGGCAGTTGGACTCATCAGTAAATGTAACTCATGATTTAATGTACAGATATTTTTCTCCAGTAGAATAATAATAATTTGCCTGCATTACCAAATATAGATATCTTAAACTATCCTTAAATTTAAGATAACAACAATTTGTTATAGATTCTGGAGGCATAAGTTATGAGAAAGTGTGCTGAGGAGACAGGAGGAATGATGGGGCATTCTTTTCTTTGAAACTCAAAAACATATATTAGTGATTGCAATCTGTCCATGACAGCTTGTAGGTCCAGAATTCAGTCCTTATCAATGGGGCAATATCTTTGTAGAGTTTGTATGTTCTCTTTGTGCTTGTGTGAGTCTTCTTCAGGCAGGGCTGACATTAGGTAAACTTGGCATCATAGGCTGAAAGGCTCCATGCCCCCACTAGCCCACGCAAACCATCTGGGTGCACTCGCAGTCCCAAATAGTTTTATCTCCATATATCTTACTCTTTATTTTTTCATGCAGTTATTCATTCATTCATTCGTCCAATGTGTTCTATCTAACCAAGACTTCTTCCTGATAACTGTGAAGGAAACAACCAAGCCAGAGGTCTAGGGATCATGGAGGTTCTAAATGCTCTGAGGTGCATTTTACATTTTTTTTTATTTTTAACAACCTTTGTCATCCAGTAATTTCCTGAAGAAAAATTATTTAGTTTTATTCTTCTGCTTTGTTTTTTTCCTGATCCTTTCAGCACATCCTAACTGAACAAGACTACACTAACTATAATAACTGCAGTGAAAATAATTGTGTTAAGTCTGGGGTCTGGAGTCTTCAAGACCTTCAGAAGCCATGAGGTTCTACATGCCATAAGGTGCATTTATAGTTTTTTAAAACAAACTTTTTAATCCATTTACTGCCTGAACAAAAACTATGTTCAAAGAAAGAAAAAAATGTAGTGTTATCCTTCAACTTTGTTTCTTCTTGCATCATTCCATCGCATGTTAACTGACTATAACACTGTAATAACTAAATTAAGATGGAGGTCTGTGTAACCATGGGATTATAGATTTTCTGAGGTGCATTTGAGAGATTGTTTTCAAACTTTTTTGATACAATGATGGCCTGAACCAAAATCATGAGTATGGAAAAGAAATTCAATCCTACTTTTTATTTCAAGAAAAAAATAAGTTGTGTCCAACTTTTAATGCTCAAAGCAAACAGAACACCAGCTGTAATAAACTGAGAAGACAAATACTTGTGAGGATACCTACATCATATCTTGGAATAGTACCTGCACCTACCCCCCACCTCAAAATAGTTAGTCACTTTGTATATCACCCTCTGGTGTTAAATTAGGATTAAAATTAGAGCCCACAGTCACATTTCAAGCTGTTGCTGTCATATTTTTATAAAGCATGCCTCTTCACCCTCTAGCCCCCAAAGACAGACTTCTTCTGTAAAGCATTCTGATGTCAGACTAAGACAAATCTGAAAAAAAAATTGAACATATTTGCCTTCAGTCATATACGAACAGCATGCTTATTTACTCATTTACCCAAAGATAGCCACTTGTATATGCACTAGATGCATGACTGTGAGGAAAATGGAAAAAAAGCAAATTATTTCAATAATGTTTCCAACTTGTTACTTCTAGCGACAGTTCAGTGCTGCTATTCAATTTTGTAGTGGCCCTCTGTGCACCCCTCTAAAGTTTTTGAGGAAATTAAAGAAATACTGGCCAACGTGTTCCCAACCCAACATGATATAATGACTTTTTTTGGTTTGGGAGGAATACTAAAAGAAATAATGGCATTTTCCACAGACCTCCATGCACAAACAGTGACCTTCTGTGTACTTCTATGAGCAGGGCTGATTTTAGATTAGGTGGGGTTCAGGGGAGTGGAAATTACTAAACCTGTGTCAAAATCCATTTATTCAGCCATGGTGTGTGGAGGCCATGAGCCCCCAAAAGATTTGAATGACTGGGTATTCTGTAATACATTTATCCCTAATTTATTTATTTAGTTTTTGAGAAATGCAAGTGGGAACAAGGTCAGTTACTTTCATCCAGGCAATCTCCACCAAGTAGCTATAATGGGTCTATATCATGACATCAAAAAGACCGGTGATCGAACAACATTTACATCGAAAATGCCGGTTATCGAAGTCACTCTTGTGGGGGGATGCCCCCCACTAATTATATATATATATCAACTCTGAGATCACACTACACTGAGGAAAGGGCAAATTTTTCAATCTTCACTGTACCGCACTCTCACAATAAACACTTGATGAACAGCATTTTAAATGTAAATGCTGTCTGATTACCTGTCTTTTCAATTTGGTGATATAGACCCATTATAACCACATCTATGTACAAGTCAGCCACTTGATTGTGATACAAGAGAATGACCCTGTAATGTATTTTACTGTTGTTCCAAACAAATAGTTGCCAAACATTAAAATATTGTGTGTTGCTTCACATAATTACATTAGTCATGCAATGCCAAAATAATAAGCAAACAGCAGCTGGCAGCTAGTCATTTTCCTCTACAGAAATTATCCACAGCAGTTATGCCTAATCTGTCTGTGCATATTAGGTATCAAGTTATGTATCATACTTATCAGAAATGAACACAAGTCCTACAATGCCAGACCGTGACTGCATAAACTAACCAAAGGACAACAGGGTCCAGTTAATCCGACCCCTTCAAGCAGTTATAGCCACGATATCCGATGACTATATAATATTATTTCATGTCCCCAACATACCTCTCAATCTGCAGGCATTGACAATAGGAATAAAAAGCCTTAGAATATAAGCACATCCGGTTAAAAATCTGGACATCTAATTAGTATTAAATCTGAATATCAAATAGCACATAACTATGCCCGCTTCCAGCAGGAATGTGGGATACTACTCAGAAATATGTTTAAAAAACAGAGGGACAAAATGATGGAAAAATTATCAAAGGGCTAGTAAAAAATCTGTAGACTTCAGTGAACTGTATTTCACACAAGGTCGTTTATTTTTATATGGGGTCTACATCATATATATATCATATATATATCATATATATATATATATATATATATATATATATATATATATATATATATATATATATATATATATATATATGGGTCTATATCATAATGTCAAATGCTGGCAAGTTCGAAGCACTAAACTTCGAATTTGAAAGTTTGAAGTGTAAAAATGTCAAAACATATAATGAAGATTGCCATCGAGTGCGGGAAGGGAAGATTTCCCTTTACTGCACTGTACTGCAATCTCGGAGTTGGTATATTTAAGTAGTGGGGGTGTGGGGGTGCATACGGGCTTGCCCCCCTGCATAGAGCAATTTTTTTTTGTTTTGGGCTTTGAGTGGGCTTTTGAAGCTTGGAAGTTGTCAGCATTGACAATCTGATATGGACTATATATATATATATATATATATATATATATATATATATATATATATTTTTTTTTTACATTTGTTTCCCGGGAAAGTCCGACTGGACACAAGTCCATTTTCAGCAGAGACCTGGGGAGAAAAGCTCCAAATACCACTACAGTTGAAAAGAGACAATATAGTCACATATAAGAAAACAATGTCATACATATTAAGAATACATTTGAGCATAGATAACAGAGATTAACAATATCTAAATATTTGATAGAAAGCCATATCCATAGATATATGAATACATTAGTGTTGCGTTACTTTATTATCATTAACATATGTGATGTGGGGGACCACAATTTGATCCATAGCAGAATCCTAGTAACAGTGCAGTGGGATGGCTTAGCCTGGGGAGTGACATGAACAATGCCAGTTATTTAAGTAGTGGGTTTTGAGAAGGTTTTTAAATTTGAGTGTAGAGGAGGTGGCAGTCAAGTGGCCTGGGAGTGAATTCCAGGTTCTGGCAATGGAGCAGGCAAAGAGGTATTTACCTGCATCATTTTTATGTTTGATGCCCTTTATGTGGTTCTGATAACTAAATCTTAATGTTCTAGTGGTGTTATAGGGGTGAATTAGATTATGAAGTGCTGGGGTTTGTCAGGAAGGTAGTAGAGTTTATGAGCTATTGAGAGTTGGTTGAGTAGGAGTAGTTGAGGTAACTCAAGCCAATTTAGTTGCTTGAGGGCTAGACAGTGGTGGGATCTATGAGATGCATCAGTAGCAAACTTGGCAATCTTGTTGTAACAGGATTCTATTTTGCTCAGTTCAATGTGGCAAAGGTTAGTTAAGATGGGGGAGGCATAAAGGAGAATGGATAAGAGATGAGTCCTTGCTAAGGTGGCCTTGGTAGGATTAGTGATGAACTGTCTGTTCCTGTACGGGAGAGTGAGATTTTTCTTAACTTTCTTAATTTTTTGGGCTATGTGGATGTCGGATTTTAGATTATTGTCAATTTCAACACCTAATAGTTTTGTGTGTTGTTGGGGTGATTTGTATATTATCCTTAGATGTTATGGTGAAATCATTATTTAGTGGTGGAGATCTACCAGGACTGAAGAGAATGAGGTTTTTTTTTTTTTGGGATTAAGAATAAGTTTTATGTTAGTGAACCATGCTTCTGCTAAGGAAAAGTTGTTTTGGGTTATGGTTTTTAGCTCATGTAGGGTGGGGGAGGCACATATAATAGTGGTATCATCTGCATATTGCACTATGGAGGCAGAGGGTGAGGATGAGGCTATCTGGTTAGTGAATAGTGAGAAAAGCAAAGGCCCTAGGATGGACCCTTGAGGGACACCTATGGCTACTGGTAGTAGGGGGGACAATTGGTCTTGCCATAGAACTGCCTGTTGACGGCCTGATAAGTAGTTCTTGAATCATGTTATGGTGGAGGAGCTTATGTTAAGGGAAGATAGGGTTTCTATAAATATATTATGGTTGACCATATCAAAGGCTTTTGATAGGTCTAAGAATATTGAGGATACAAATAGTCCATTGCTTCTATGGTGATTGACAATGTTGGTAAATGAGAGTGATGCTGTGGTAGTAATATGGGAGGGTTTGAAGCCATGCTGGGATTTGGATAGCAGGTCATTTTGTAGAAGGAACTGCATTAACTGGGAATGAACAACTCTCTGTAGTATTTTTGATAAAGGTGATGGAATTGCAATAGGGCGATAGTTGGTGAGCTCAAGGGACTAACCCAGTTTGTAGTGGTATAATATGTGATATTTTCCAGGAGTGAGGTTCATTGCATTCAGATATTGACTTATTTATGAGAATGGAAATGGGATAGGCTATAGTGTCAGCTGTTAATTGAAGGAATTCTGCTGGTAGATTGTCAGCTGCCAGAGTGGTTGGTTTCAGTCTTTTGAGGGGTTTAGCAACTGTCATAGAGAAGAATGGGTGCAGGGAAAACTGGAGGAATTGTTTGTTAAACTGAAATGGGTAGGGGTCTCAGTAGGTAGGGGCTGCAAGTGTTTATTGTATTGGCTAGGGCTTGGACTGTTTCAGTAAAGTATTTGTTAAATTGGGTGAGGATGTTGTCATGGATGTTTGGTAATACAGGGGTAGGAGTGGAGGATTTTCCTGGGTGCAGTAAACTATTAATTGTGGCCCAGAATTTCTGAGGGTTGTGAGCATATTTTTCTTGCATGGTTTTGCGGTAATTAGTTTTGTCAAATTTTATCAGTTTTTTAGCTTTGTTGCGAAGATCAAGGTAATTCTGTCTCATGGTAGTGCTTTTCTGTTTGTGAAATTGTAACCAGGTTTTGTCCCTTTCTTTCATTATGGTTTTAGTATCTTTTGTTAGCCATGGGGCGTAGTTAGTTTTGATTCTAATAGTTCTGGGGGGTGCATGACAGTTTAAGATGCTTAGGAAGGTTGAGTTAAAGTGCTGCACGGCCTTATCAAGAGGTAGTTGTTTTAAGGGAGTACAGTTGCAGCCTTTTAGGGAATTGATTAGGTCATTATCTCTGAAGGTCTTTTTGTTACTTACTACTCTGAGGATGGGTTGTTTCTTGTGGTGGAATCAGTTTCTAATTAGGTAAGTTGCTTGATGGTCACTCAGACCGTCAGGAAGTCAGCCTGATTGTTGAATCAGCATGAGGTCTGATAGCAGAATCCAGTCTAAGATGGACTGGTGTTTGGAGGTTTGTCAATTCTTATGGGGACAGTTATAATTTGGTTAAACCCATGGAAGTTAATATAGGTGGTGGGATTTTGGCTGGAGCAGTCAGACCAGTCAATGTTAAAGTAACCTTATAGTATGGTTTCTTGTGGAAGGGAGGAAGACATCCAGTTTAGTAGGCTTTCCAGTATGGCAGTATTATTACCTGGTGGGATATATACGCCTACAATAATTATTTGTTTGTTGGAGTTAAGTTTTAATTTGGCTAGTATTAGTTCCATGTCTTTGACGTCTTGGGAAGTACACTCAAATTGTTTAATAGAGAGGTGGTTTTGGAATAGTATTGCAACATCTCCATTTTTACATGTTCTGTCTCTATGTATAGTATTATACCCAGGGGTAGTAATTTCATTGTCATGATGTTCAGGTTTGAACCAAGTTTCTGTTAATACTATGACATCTGGCTTATATAGAGCTAATAAGGCATGAAGGTTCTGTGTTTATTAAGAATACTTCTAACATTAATGTTTAAAAGGAGGAGATATGAGGTTGGTCTTAGATATAGAGGGTTTGGCTGTTTTAAGTTTGTGTTGTTAGATTTGTTGGGTCCTGGATTAGGGTGAATGTCCCCACAGCAAGCCAGTTTTTGGAGTAGATATAGATAGAGTTTGCTTAGTTTGTGTAATATCTTAGCTTGTTTATGGGAGGATGGAGGGCTAGTTTGGTATTTAAGAGTATTATACAGCAGGGAAAAAGGTCATGCAGAGGTAAGGTCGCAGGGTGATATAGGAAAATGCCCTACTTTTATGGGACTGGTTGTAGAGTCTGTCTGCCAAGGTGGTGGGGAGGTGATATTAAGTTGTGTGTGGTAGGAGGAAAGAATGGATAGCAGGAGGAGAGAGAAGATAGTTAATGAAAAAAGAATACTCAGCAGCTGGGTGTGATGTATATAGGACATTTTTAAGCTGCAGGAGGAGTTGGGTGATTGTAGAAGTGGTATCAGTAACTATACAGGACAGGTATTGAATAGGGTGTGGTGGAGTGTTCCAGTGTGGGGGGTGATTGGTGAGGACTGATTGGATAAATGGGTGTGGTTTATAACTATAAATGTAATTGAAGTAGGGGGTGGGTGGGAATGGGGGTAGGGTATGGGAGCCAAGTAAGCCCAAGTGTTAGCGAGGGTGAACGGTCTTCCTGAAGGTGTAGCAAAAGAGAAGACCAAAGAGGTCAGATACTGCAGCACAGGAGAGAGAAAGTCTTGATTAATGTCAGAGATTCTTGATTCTGTCTTAGGATTTGCACAAATCTAAGCAGAGGAACTGACAGTTGCTAGGCTGGCAGCAAGGATAGGAAGGTGATTGAGAGAGACTATGGCAGGGAGAGATGAGAGTAGAGTTTCTATGTGGGAGAAAGAGGCCAGAGGGATTCTATATGGGAGAGAGAGGTTAGAGGGAGGAAACAAAGAGATGGTAGGCAGAGATATGAGGGACTGTATCAGTAGGACACACTAGAGTAGAGGGAAAAAGCTAACAGGAAAAGTGAATGGGTGTAGGCTATGTGGGAGGTGAATGACTTAAAGACTAGAGATAGCAGGGATAGTGGGGTGGGGGTACACAGGGAGTGCTGTAGCTGACCAGGGCAATACTTTAATGAAGCACACAGTAGGCAAACAGTGATAAGTAACATCAAATGGGTATAGAATGTTAGGCTTATTGATTACACAGTGTAACATATGTTGTTCATTTACTGCACTGTTGCTGGGTATGAATTTCACTGAAGGAACAACACTCTTAAAGGGAGTGGGTAGTCTTCAAAGCTGACCTGGGTTAGCAAAGTCCTTTAATTGTTTGGTGGCATGGACCTGAAAAACAAAGAAAGAGAGAGAGAGAGAGAGAGAGAGAGAGAGAAAGAGGATGAGTATGAGGTGAATAATAGCAGGGACTAGCTGAGTCAAGGTAGTAGTGAGGGCAAGGTATAATAAAGGAAAAATGCTACATGGGGATGTGAATAAGAAGGAGGAATGAGGGAGTAGGAAGGAAATGTTAGCTTAGAACAGGGGTCATGTAGAAACAGAAATGTTAGCTTAGAACAGGGGTTATGTGGAGACAGAGAAATGAGAGGAGTAGGAAGGAAATGTTAGTTTAGAGCAGAAGTATTGTGGGGAGGACTAGGGAAAAGGGAAGCAGTATAGTGGAGATCAGAGATTGGTTAAAGTAAAAAGTTCACAGAGTAGGGAGTAAAATACAGTTTATATAACAATTGGTAATGTCATTAAGGAGTTCTCACCAATATAAACCTTATATGCAGTAGTATATGTAGCAGAAGACACAGCCTGTAATTCAGTAAAGACTTGGAATAACACTGTCTAACAAAGGAGGTATAGCTGGCATACAATGCTGAAAATAGTCACAGAAAAATATATAGAGGCTGTATGGTCTTAGTGACTACATACTGTTGCTACCCAATGGCTAATTTGCAAGCATAATACCCTTACATTACAAATAAATGCAGTTGCTTAGGTGAAGACACTAATGCAGTAATTCTACACAGCCTTATAATGGACACAAATGTTACAGACTTTACAAACAGCTCACACCATCAGAAAAGTCAACAACAGGGCACAGTATATTCACAAAATACTTATACCAGCAAAACAAGCAAGAAAACACAGTATACAATAGCTCATACCTTACTAAGTTTGATCACACCTTTATAAAATAAGCAGTTACAGTAAAAATGCCATAGAGGCCAAGAGTTCACTTTGTGCTATACAGGGATGATTATTCAGCTGATTGGCAAGTTCCAGTCTTCACCAACAGCTCAAATCATCAAAAAACACAATAACAGGGCACAGTATAGTAGTGGTGACAGATAACAGTAAAACAAATCAAAAGTATAGGCCACAAAAGCCTCAACAGTACGTGTCTCCATTTAAAACATTGTTAGATACGCTGTTGCAGGGAAAAACACCAATGAGGTCAAAGAGCAGATGTATAATGATGTTGGAATGGCTATTGACCGATCGGCAAGTGAGGGCAGAATACAGATGCAATATACATAACATTATCAATGTAGAAAACAGCTTAAATCAAGTAAAGGGTTTACCTGGTCAGCTAAAAACACCACCACACTATGAAGCAGCCAGGATGGGAGAGAGATGGCGCTGAAGCCTAAGTGTGTGTTTTAACATACGCAAGGCATCATGGGAGAAGGGTAGTGACGTACTATATATATATATATATATATATATATACATATATATATATATATATATATATATATATATATATATATATATATATATATATATATATATATATATTTATATATATAGATACTTATATATATATATATATATATATATATATATATATATATATATATATATATATATATATATATATATATATATATATATATATATATATATATATATATATATATATATATATATTATGTGTGTTTGAAATTGGGAACAATCATTGAGTCCCCCAATAATGTTAATATATTGCAGACAGGGTTAATGCAGACAAATGATTGGTGCTAAAGCCAGGATTAAAGCTAAATGCAAAAATGCATTATTACTTTCTTTGGGAAAGCTGACATCCTTGCTAATTAGACTATAGACATCACCCCCAAGTGTAGACCCAGTGGTTTGTGATTTGGGTACTTAGGTTGATAGCAATATTGTAATGTGATGTTATAATTCCATTCTACCTGGCCATCATCAGACCAATAATTGAGTACAATGCTCCCTTTTGCCTTTACTTCACCAGACACCCACAACAATTGGAAAGACCACAGAGGTTTCTCACCAAGAAATTACATGGTACACTAAACAAGTCTTTCATGGAAAGCCCTGTCACCGTATTCTGTCGCATACAGGTTGCTAAGGAGTGACCTGTGCCTGGCTTACATTGCAGTCTCTAACCCAGCCTTGATGGAAATGCTACATATTCATAAATCAAACTGCATGAGGGTCACTTGCTCCAGGGATCTTAACCTAGCCTCTGACATGAACAGGTCATGCTGGAGAAATAGATGCATCTTCCAGAGCTTGCCACTTCTCTGCAACAAGCTTCCAATTCATGTGAAACAGAGCACCTCCCTGACCCTTTTCAAATAAAATCTAGATCAATGGATTCACAAATTCACTCCTGGTTGGTGCCCATGTCCTTCCTGGACAGAAGATGTCATTATTAACTACATTAAACCCCTACCTCTGCAAACTTCATTCATCTAACCAGCAACAATTGGGACAACTCAGGATTAATATAGCTAGGCTTGTAAGGGATCTAGGGCTATTAGCCTAATAACCTTCCATGAACCTATGAACCTATGTGTAGGTATGTATAAGCAAACAGTTATTATGTATATGAATCAAACCTTTGTTAAACTGAGCTATAACTACTCCTTGCTGCAGATGAATATACTGGCAGTCATTTACTCTTAAAAATAAATAAAAAAGTTTTTCAAGATAAACAAAAATATACCATGTAATTGCATGATAGCTGTTTGTTAAATGGTGATAAGTACCTTTTCTAAACTGCAGCAAGTACCTATATAAACTTTTACTACAGTTCCTACCACACAAACACAAAATGTAAGTTAAGCACATTGTAGCTGCTTAAATGATTAGCAGCCCTACTTGCATGGATTGACGAATTCCTCTTGGAGTGCCAATCTTTCATCTAGGGAAGCCACCAGCTCATCTCCACCCTTTCTATGGCTTTGCAACATAAAAAGGAATATGTTTCACATGAGCAAATCATTGTTGTCTATCTGAAAGGGAAAGGTGCACCACAAGGATTAAGAGTAATAGGTAGCATCTGTTCTAGAAAATAACAATCCCTCAAAGAATGGGAGCAGCTAATCCTGGAAACAAGTGTCAGCTATAACAGGCTGAAATTTGCATACTTGGACACTGATACTTGGTTTACAAATTAAACTGGCTGGCAACCTTGAGGCTAGTGTTGGAAAACAAGAGCAATGTCAAGATTTTCATAAATTTCACAAAAATAAAATGAAGATGAGGATCTGCATCTTAAAATAATAATAAAAAACATGAAAAAAGACACTTATTGTCTAGATACATATTCACTTAGGGATAAAAAGATGGTTTGTCCAATGTTAGGATAGTTTTGCAATATACAATCTATATCCAGCAGAGACTTACATCTAGGCTGGTAAAGCAGCATGATGCAATAGAGCTTCTTCATGTCCAACTAACCATTAGAAAGGTGCTATACCATATATTAGCTAGATAATTCCCTGGAGAAATTAGTCAGAGTGCCCACTAGGGGAAAATAACATCATGGATCTTGTCCTTACTAATAAGGGAACATCTTGCACCATCCCATGAGTATATTCATTACTTGTTAGGTCTGACAATAAAGTTGTCTTCTTCAAAATAAAACTGAAACCAGAGATCATTGCCACGCAAGCTACCTTTAGAACATTTTTTAAGACAAATGACCTACTCCTAAGTGATACATTGGCAAGTTTCAAATCCCCACCAAACCCAGGTAACTCCACCGAATAAGCAGAAACATACACCACCACACTATACCATCATGTAAACAGCTGCATAGATGTAGCTATACCCCAAAGGAAAAAGTGCACGGCAAATCCCAGAAACAAGTCCACATGGTGGAAGCCTAATATCAGCAAGCTTTATGTTGTTGTTGTCTTTCGGCTTTACTCGTTTAGGGGTCGCCACAGCGGAACTCCGGTCTGCTAATGATTGGCAGTAGATTTTGACAAACGCCAAGGTGCCAGCTCAACATTCAACCTTCAGCTAAGGCATACTCATTTACGCATGTCTTCCAAATGCCCTCCCAACCGCGGGGAGGACATGCAGACTCCACACAGAAGGCACTCCCCGCACTCCAGCCGAGAACTGAACGGGAGAACCTCTTGCTGTGAGGCAACAATGCTACCACTGCACCACCGTGGCTACATAATAAAAGGAAAAGAATATTGACCAAAAGTAAAAAAAAGTAATTCCTATAATGTTACAGCCCTTGTTACTGAAATAAACAAACAACTCTGGAGCGTAATAAAGTCTTCTAAAGACAAGTTTGAGGCTAAAATATCTATCCAAACCAAAGACAATCACAAGGCATTTTTTAGATATATTTGCAATCTGAAAAGGACAACACAGAAATGCATTGAACTGATTGTGAATGATGTTACTTATACTGATGCTAAAGATATCGTGTACCTACTAGCCAATAAATATAGCTCTAACTTTACCTCTCTCAATCCTCCATCTGCCTCTCAAGATTTACCTGAAACTAGCTTGCCTCCAGTTATCAGATAAGACCAAGTGCTAAAAGTGCTGTCAAAAGCTAAAAATCTTGACTTGATGGGTCCTAATAGTATCTCTATCTGCATCTTAAATAGCATTATGCACAACGTAGACACATCCTTAACCACACTGTTCAGTCTCAGCCTCTATACAGGTTTATTACCGAGTGAATGGAGAACAGATACAGTCATTCTCCTGCATAAGGATGGACCTTCCACAGACCCAGGCAATTAAAGACCATTAAGTCTGACCACCCTCATATGCAAAGCCATGGAAAGACTTATCATGGAATTAATCAATCAGAACACAGGGAACCTCCAAATACTAGACCCGTCTCAGTTTGGATTCATCAAGGGCAGGTCATGCTTACTCAGACTCGTGGACATTTTTTTTTTATTTCACCAAAGCTGGGGATGAAAGCAAAATGGTACACATTGCATACCACAACCTGGCCTAAAGCTTTTGACACAGTTCCCTACTCAGGCATAGTAAAAAAGCTAAATAATTTTGGAATAAATCTCTGTGTCACCCACTGAATTACCAACTGGCCCACAGATAGGATGCAGATAATTAAATTGGGAGAGGTTACCTCTACAATGAGACCAGCCACCAGTGTAGTCCTGCAGGGTTCTGTGCTGGGACCTCTCCTGTTTGGCATCTCTTTTTCTGAAGTAAAAGCCAATACCAAAGGGCTCTGGCTTGCTAAGTTTGCAGATGACTGCAACCTAGGAGCAGTCATTGAATTCCCAAATGACTTAGCCATCCTGCAGAAAGGTTTGTCTCAAATAAATAGCTGGTGCCAAAATCATGGACTGAAATTTAATGTCAAAACATACATTATTGTATCCTATGGGGCGGCATCTAGTCCATGGAACTACCACATTAACAATATCAGTTGTTTGGTTGTTGGAAACTTATGTGTATGGTAACTTAACTTTTGTCCAACATGTGTCTATTGTTGTAAGAAAGTCCTTCTGTATTGCACAGATTATAAATAAGAGGATTGCGTCTAGATCTAGGGATGTCATTGTCCACCTTTACTCAGCCCTCATTGGCAAAAGGATACAAAGCCTAGGCAACATGTCCTACATGGACTGATTCAAAGCCTTGTCACTATACTGAGTATCCTACAGACTGCTAAGAGGTGACCTATGCCTGGCATACAAGGTATCTTCCAACCCATAACTGATGGATTTTGTGCACATCAGCAAGTCAAATGGCATCAGGAATGATCAGTCTATGGATCTAAACCTCTTCTGCAACATTAATAGAACAGTTTGGAGGGATAGGTATATCTAGCAGAGGATGCTGCTGCTCTGGACCAGTCTTTCTATCCACATAAAACAAAATGCATCCCTGTCCATATTCAAGTTCAACTTAGATCTATGGATGGGAATGAGAATATTTACCCCAGGACTGCATCCTGTACTACTAATGGGCAGAGACAGCTCATAAATGCTTTATCCCATGCATGGGTCCCCTCAAATTATCTGTGGTATGATCCCAGTTATTCTCATTAGGGGTAATATATAATTATCAACCATAAGACAGGGGAAGACCATTCTATAACCAAATGGGATAGGTTATTTCAAGCACAATAAGTGAAACTGGATAGACTTAAAATATCCCGCAAGAGAAGCTAACCTAGTACTTAACTATGAACATGTGAACTTATAATTATATTCCATAAGGTCTAATTCTGAAGATGGTGGACTAGTTGATGTAAAGAATGATGCTTGTTATATTGATCACTGCTGCAGTATCCTTAGTTATAAAGGTTACATCCTGATGTATAGCAGTCAGCCAGCTTCCAAAGCTTCAGGGTACCTTCCATGTACCCAAACTGTTAGGCAGCTCAAACTGAGCTGTCAAAAAGAAAAGTCTGGGTACAAAGCTCTCCCAAGCTTTATTGACATCAAACAGTATACTCCTCTGAGGCTTTTGAGAATTGATGGTCAGCTTGTTCTTTCCTTTTCTGGACAAATAAGTTCCCTTTTGGTGGAAAAAACACTTACATTTCTTAATTGTGTTGCTATTTTACTACCTTCCTCTTCTGGAAAGTTATTTTAAAGCTAAGAGTGCTGTGTTTTAATGGACTGTGTGAAGACTGTAAAATACTTTTAAATGAAGCACTCAATTTTTCTACCAATTTAAAAGTGGTGTGAAGTAACTGAAAACATTGTTTTCTGTGTAGAAAGTGTGTTTAATTTATTTTTATGGGGCTGAGATAATGCTGTAAAGTGTTTTTACTGTATTTTTCTGACAAAAAGTACCATTTGTGAACTGGTAGTGCTTACAGGCAATTGCTACTTGTCTTCCTCAGGAAAGAAGCACTATTTTGACTTGACCATGAAACAGATTATTGGTCCCATGGCCAGTCCTACTTCCAGCCACAAAAAGAAAAAATAAATAAGCAAACAGCTTTTGTCACCACAGCAGGGTAGCAATTTGCCTTAGCAACAGGTGAGTGATTCTGCTGTGGCCATTTGTTACCCCAGATACCTCTGGTGTAGCTCCTACAGCCATTATGGACCAAGGGTTAGCCACATCCTTTGCTGCTGTTTGGGTCTCCCCATTGGGCAAGGAAGAGACACTCTTTTCAGTCCTGGGATAGGTAACAGGAAAGGTTTCCCTGTTGTGTCGGAATGCCGTGCCAATCCCGGGGGAAGTTGCTGCTGCCATTAGTAATACAGTTGGCCCCATGGTTCCTGTCCAAAAGAACCAGAAAACAAGCATGCATATACTCCACTTTAATTTTCTTTTGAAAGGGGTAGTTTGGTAGGTCTAGCTCAGGGTTTAATTCATGCTATTGATCCTTATTGACAAGTAGTTTTGGTAAAAGAAAGAGGGATTCTTCTTTGCCTCAAGATTCTGAATCTGAACAGGAAGATACAGGGATGGGTACATTTTTTTCCCTCAGATTTCTGATTTGATACTCAGAGGAGAGCTCAATTTCTGATTCTCCCTGTGGGGGGTTTCTCTTTCTCTGAAACTATTGCTTGACCATGCCAGTGTTTTCAGTGGAAGAACACTGAGGTTTCTCAGTTTCTCAGAAAATAATATAAGTTGTTACAGAATGATTTTTCAGAACCTACACCAATTCCACCTCTTCTGTCTGGTTTAGAGGATGTGTGTTTTTCTTCCTGCAATTTTTTGGATACTCAGCCAGATGCCCTTAAAAAGGCAGATAAGATGTATAAGGTTCCTCAGTCATTTAAATGGTTATACCCTATTTACAAACTTCAGTCAGCAGCTATAGATTTAGTTGATTCCACCACTGGTAATTCTAGTTCTATTCTTTTTGATAAGGGTGGGAAAATCATTAAGTATGGGAAAAAAGTGAATACTTTTGCAACTCTCACTTCCAGAATTTTGAATTGTCAGACCCACATGTTTAAGTTTGTTCTGACAAATTGTGAAAGAATGAGGAATGTTTTAGCTATATTTTTTTCTTGTGAGGGAAAATCTGCTTTAAATAACATAGTTTCTTCTATTGCACAGTTCATTGCTCAGTGTTTACAGTGTATATGTATGACTCTGTTGATACTTCTTCCAGGCTATGGCCACTGCTACCGTTTTGAGGAGGTTTGCATGGCTTCATTCTCAGAACCTCCCAGATGATGTTAAAAATGAGGCTTTAAATTCTTCCTTGGTTAGAGATTAGTGTTTGGTCCCTCAGCTGCAGAAGTGATCAAAAAGTGTAATAAAGGGGGCGAGCTGATGCAGTGACTCTCTAAGACTTTTCAGTCCTCCTTTTCATATTTTTCCAAGTGATTTTGTATCTCCTCATCCACTTTTTGCAAAAAGCAGGATAAAACAGTCTTAACAAAATACAGGTAAACAGACGTTTAAGAGGAAATGGTAAGTGGTATCCGAAAGGAAGTCTCTCACCTTTCAAAACCAAGAACAGTCCACTAGGTCTAAATGGCTGTTCAAGAGACATTGTGAATCCCTCCCACACTGGCCCCCTTTTTCTTCCAGAAAGTCTGGATCTCTATTTTTCTCTTTGGTGACAGATTGTTTCAAATAAATGGATCTGACAATCATTCATCAAGGTGACATATGGCAGTGGGAGGAAGTTCGTCTTTCCAGGGGAGCCATTTCTCATCCTCCAGATGAGACACTTTTTTGTTTCCACCAGTTCTTCATCACAAATTGTCCCAAGGAGTGATAGAGCCAGTTCCTCCTTTCCAGGTGGGGAGGGATTTTTATTCAAGGATGTTCCTAATGCCAAAGGAAGAAAATTTATGAAAAGCAGTTCTGAACTTTTCTTTCCTAAACCTGTTTGTGAAAGTGTACAAATTCAAAACAATGTCACTTCACAACTTGCAACTTCTTCTTCCTCTTTCAAGTTTCCTGTCAACACTAGACATAAAAGATGCTTATCACATTCCCGTTCATCCAGGCTACAGACATTTCTTGCAGTTTTGTGTGTCTTGATCACATTATCAGTTATCTGCCGTATCTTTTGGACTACCCACTGCAGAGTGTTTAGCTCTACTTGCACCTCATTGCAGCTACAAGTTATCCACAGTTTTCCATATTTAGATAAATTGCTTAACTTTGCAGAGCCTTTTTCAAAGTGTCAGGAATCTCTGTCTTGGGTGCAAGATCTCTTACACAAATTGTGGTTCCAAGAGAACATTCAAAAGTCTTTGTTGACTTCTTCACACAGGATTGTGTTTCTAGGATGTCAACTAGACACCTCAGTTCAAAGATCTTTTTCCTCAGGAAAAAAAAATACTTGTTTTTATCTCAATCTATTTTTAGGTTTTTCCAATCATACTTTGGTCACTGTGAAGGAATACCTCAGGATTTGAGGTGTCATGGCATCTATAATTCTCATGATACCCCTGGTAAGACTTCATATGAGAAAAATACAGTGTTATCTGAAATCTCTTTGGTCCCAGTATCAGCACCCTTTATCTTCTCAAATCACATTGTTGGGGTTTGTCAGAAGAGAAACCTTTTAGTGGAGACAACAGATATCCTTAAATCCAGGTCTCCCTTTCTCCCTCCCTGCCCCAAAGCAGTCAGTCACAACAGGGGACTTTGCTTGGAGAGCAGTTTCAAGAGGAGATAAAAGTGCAGGTAGTGTAGGACACAAAGGGCAGATAGAAGCACATTTATATCAATGAGATTCTTGCCCTGATCAACAGACTCAACACTCTAAACTATCTTTACTTCAGGACATCTTCAAGTGGTTACAGGCAATACCACAGTCATGTGGTACATCAACAAGCAAGGGGGAATCAGGTTGTACCCCCTTTGCCGACTAGCCATTAGCTTGGTATATATCTTCACAGCACAGTCTCACTCTACTGGCATCCTACATTCTATAAGAGCAAAATTGTTTGCAGCAGACAGGCTGAGCAAGTCCAGGGTAGAATGTCACAAATGGAAACTTGACCAAAACGTCTTCCAAGATTTGATCCATCTGTGGGGAGTTCCTCAAGTAGACTTCTCTGCCTCCTCTTTGAACAATCTACTGGCAAGATTCTGTTCTAGGACTCCATTCAAGAAGGGCTGGAAGACAGATGCCTTTTTCTTTTCCTTGGACTGGAATGTTCATGTATGTTTTTCCACCCTTTTCACTATCTAGGGTACTTTTGAAGGTTCAGAAGGAATCCCCCAAGATCATTCTGGTAAATCTCTTCTGGCCTACACAACCATAGTTCTCCGTTCTTTTGGAAATGGCCATGGGCAATTACCACAAGCTTCCTCACAGACTGGATCTATTCACACAATAATATACTCCAACACCAATCAACTTCAATTGACTGCCTGGATGATAAGGTCTTAATTGCTTTTAGTCACCTGTTTACTGAGGACATGCAGCAGGTACTAATGGAAGTATGAAAGCCTGCTACTAGAAAATCCTATATTAGCAATGTAAAAGTTTTCTAGTTAGCGCCAGCAATGTACTCACTTATTCAGAACTAGGCACTCTCTGGGTCTACAATATTTGTGCGTATTACCATCTATCCTATGAGCTTACTTATTCCTTTATCAAGTTTCTTTTATTGGTCATTTCAGCAGGCCTGCCCATGGATCCTCCTCTTTCAATGTGGTCTCATGTCAAAATGTTCTTGAAAGGTGTTTTGCATAAAATGCTTCCAAGAAAACCAGTGGCCTCTCCTTTGGATCTTAATTTTGTGTTGCTCCATTTGAACCAGATAGTCCAGTTCACTTGAGATTTTTAAAATAGAAAATGGTTTTACTGATTGTTTTGTCCTGTGCAAGTCTGAGTTGCAAGTTCTTATGGTGAGTGAAACTATATCTCATTTTCCATAGGGACAGTTTTTTTTTTGAGAAATGATCCTCTTTTTGTGCCTGAAGACGTATCCAGATTTAGTTTAGGCTAAAGTATTAATTTCCCTGTTTTCTTTCCTGAACCAAAAAATGAGGGAGAAAGAATATTCCCTATCTCGAATGTCCACAGACTACTCAAGTACTATCTTGACAGAACTAAATCTTTCAGATCTTCAGGTCAATTGTTCATTTATTTTGAAAGTTAAGAAAAAGGGAGAACCTGTTTCAAAATAAACTATTTGCAAATGGTTGTCTAAAGCTATTACTTTTTGTTATACTCACCATAACAAAATATTCCAGGCAGTGTCAAGATCCACTATACCAGGGCCTTGGCTTCATCTGTGGCTTTTTGGAAAAGGTTGGAGTCTAGAAGTATTCTAGAAGTTGTTACTTGGTCTTCTGTACATACTTTTACAAAGGAATATAACCTTGATTCCTTCTCTTGGTCTAGATCTAGGACTAGAACCATTCTCCAGGGGCTCCTAGTCTCTTATCCTTCCACCTCCCAAAAGTAGTTAGCTAAGTTAATCTATCCATATAGCTAAGGCTACTGAAGTAGTGATCAATGTGATGAACATAGTACAACTGCATAAGTAAAAACTACCATAACAGTAGGTGTTGGAATGATCATTGCTGCAGTAAGCACTCCCTCCCTCCATCACCCTTTTTATTGGTGCAATTTTTATGTCAGTGTGTAGGCATTTATTTTTTCTTGTTCTTATCATTGTTCTTTAAGAGCTCAGCCTCCCTGTCTCTGTCAGCTTGAAAACTCTGAAAAGCTTTGCACCCAAACGTGTCTTTTAATCAGCTTGTCTCAAACTGCCTGACAGTTTGGGCATATGGAAGCTGCCATGAAGCTTTGGAAGCTGGACAGCTGTTATATCCTTTGCAGGATATAATCCATATTGCTAAGGCTACTACAGCAATGATCATTCAAAAATCTACTGTTATGGTAAGGTTTACTTACACAACTGCACTTTCCAGATAATAATGTGGTTATAGCAGGTTCCATAAAATTGGGTGTGTTATGACTTTGAAAATCTAGTGAGTAACTTCAACAGTGTGGATACTACAGCAGTTTTCCTTAGTGGTCCTTCTCACTTTATAACTCTACAGGCTTAACACAGCTTATCAGTGCTTTTGAAAAATAGCTCAGGATATGGATATATTTTCTCATTTGTCCATTAACAAATATATATATTTTTCCCAGACCATATATGAAATTCTTCAATAATGCAGTGGAAGAGATATTATGTGGAGGCAACTGATACTGAACCATTGAACATACCTAACAGGAAATTTCAGAAGCATTACAACAGCAATTTCCAGAAGGGCTGGATGAACAGGAAGTTCAAATGGGCTTAAAACAAAAAAAATGTAGTGTATCTAGATAACTGCATAACATAACTAACTAATTCACATAAACAAACAAACAAATAAATAAATAGCGTATGTGATAGTTATCTGACCCCTGTATAGTTACAGTTTTGTTTTTTGGATCATCTTTTGTTTCTATGTAAATCTTTAATATTTTATCATTAATTACTATTTGACTTATCTTTACTAGAAACCTTAATATTAAGGTGCTTTAAGATAATGCAGGTAATTGAGGGAATGCCATAGCTCTTAAATCAAATTATGTCCCACCATTGCACTGTTCCAAAATGCATGCAAAATAGAAATGCATAATCTTGATGTTACCATATTTCAGAAGTTCACAAATTAAGTGAGTCTTTAGGAGAAGCACAGAGTTATGCAGGATGCAACATTTAGCAACAAAACCAGGCTGATGGGGCAGAGCCTAAATGGCCAGCTGAGAGCAGTAAAATTTCAGAGCTCCATAAACTAGTAAAATAAAATAGGAACATTTTATTATTTTCAAAAAAAAAAAAGATCAAAACTTATAGATAAACAACCAAACTATATAAATACTAATTCTGGTTGATTTCTATTAAAATGTTCCTGTCAAGAAACATGGAGATATATTGAGTCACTGAAATTGAACATCTCAAGGAATTCTCATCCAGATGCTGCTTTAAAGAAAGAGCTACAATTGATGACAACTACCTTACAGGAACTGTCTCTGAAGATGGATGGCTTTAAAAACGATTTAAAAAACCTCAAATTAAATTCTCAAAAACAGACTGATACTCTCAATGAACTATTACAACATCAAACAAAAATAACTGTCATAGAGACTTTTCTGAACGACATTGAAGGGAGACTCAAAGAAGAAGAAACACAAAAAGAATATCTTAAACAGAATACATGGCTGCTTAACAAAGTAGATGACTTAGAAAACAGGGAAAGGAGAAATAACATAAGGATCTTCAGACTGCCTGAAAACACTAAAGAAGATGACATTATTTCATTTTTAACAACTTGGATTCCTGACTTTTTAGACTTGAAAGTTCTCCTTTGGAATTGAAAGGGCAGACTGAGCACTAGGGAAACCTGCCTTTCATTCAACAAATACTCCTCCTAGGTCAATAGTCATAACATTTCTTTAACTTCTGGACAAGGAACTAATTTTAAAAACTGCTTGCAGAAAATCACCCTTAAAATGTAATCAAAACCTGATAAGATTTGATAATGATTACTCCACCAGAATAATAGAACAAAGGAAAAAGGTATGGCCAAAAATAAAACTACTAAAACAAAACAATATTAAGGCACAGCTTGCCTTTCCTGCCAAGATAAAAATCCTATATGCCAATGTGATGAGAACCTTTAATGACTTAGAAGAAGCTTCTTCATTCATTAAAAACAAGAAGGTCATTTCTATCCCAGAAGAAATGGAGTGGATTTCCCCAACTCTCAAAAGAATAAAAGAAACAAATGCTTGGACTGATGTTAAAAAGCAAAAAAATAAAATACTGATTCCAAGCCAGCTGTTTCAAAAAATAGCTCTTTCAACTAATTCTCTCAATGTATCAACTATGATATGAACTACTATCTGTAATTATCTAAAATGAGTGTGTATCTTTTGTATGAAGTCTTAAAACAAAAAGTTACTTAAGCAATTCAGAAACATTAATGTCTAATTCAGAATGGCTGAATAGGCACACCACTTGGACCACACCACATGGAACACATAGCCCTCCAGAACACGCACCAACATTGTCTTCACATAAAAACACAAACTGCACACCCACCTTTGCAGAGGCTCTCAATAAAAATCTACCCAAACAGCAGAGACCTCCAAGGCAGAAACGCACTTGACCACCATAACACAACACTAAACACGAGACACATAACTCTCCTAAACAGCGTGCCACTCAACCAAAGCCCCTAAGACAAAACAGCATGCCCAACATACTAGTCATAGGTGACTTGATAGTGAGGCACACTGATGTCCCACTTACTAGGTTGAATAAGGAGAAAGTAACAGTCAGCTGCCTGTCAGGCACCAGGATCCACCACATAATGCACACACTTGGGTCCCTCGACAACAGGTACAAATATGACTTTGTCATTGTACATGTGGGTGTGAATGACCTGAGACATACCTCCCTGGACTACATGAAAAGAGACATGGAGGAACTCCGGGATTATGTAGCCCAAGCGGGTATGACCCTAGCCCTGAGCAGCATCCTACCATCACCAAGAATGATACCACAGTACAAGCAGAAAATGATTGATTTCAACAATTGGCTAAGTTTCTGGTGTCATTCTAAGGGGATCCAGTATCTCTCTGCCTGGGATGACATGATTGACAGATCCCGATGCTTTGCTAGAGATGGCCTGCATCTGTCACCCCCGGGCTTCCGGATACTGGCCAAGGTTCTTGCCACCCCTATAGTGCCTTTCTTAGCTGGTGTTTCAAAGACCAAATTACCACCATAATAGCTGCAAACAAGTGCAATCTGAGGGTCATGCTGATCAACGCTAGAAGTCTAAATCTCAAAATGCTCTCACTCGAAGCACTCCTTAAAATGGAGAACATCGACATTTGTTCCGTAACAGAGACCTGGTTCAAGGCAGCAGAAAGCACCCCTGCACTACCAGACTATAACTCATTCCACATCTTTCGGCCCCAGAACTTGGATCGAAGCTCCAAAGGTGGTGGTGTTTCCATATTCATAAAGGATGTGCACACCTCCAGACTAGTAGCCCAGCATAACGCATCTGAGATACTTCAGGTGCAGTTAACATTGGGTAAGACAGCGAATCAGATTGTAGCCTGCTATATGTCCCCAACCATGTCCCAAGGCTTACACTCCACATTCCTGAGCACCCTGGAGAAAATTAGAGTCCACTCTAACACTCTCATACTGGGTAACTTCAACTACCCCTCCATTAACTGGGAAAACTATTCATGTACCAATACACTTGCCCAATGTTTCCTGGAATTCATTAATTCCAGTACCCTGGACCAGCTCATTCTTACCCCCACTAGAGGTAGCAACATCCTTGACCTGGTCATTATTAACATGGGCGATCACTGCTCTACACCAATAATAAACTGCTCCCTGGTTAGATCTGACCACAAACTAATCACCTTCGAAATCCACATCCCTCCCATCCCCACTGCAAAGGTAGCCACCATGAAAAACTTCTCCAAAGCTAACTTTGGGCTCCTAAAAACAGAGGTGGCTAACTTCATGGCACCCATGCAAGTGGACATCAGTTGCATGACTGCCGAATCATACACTAATGTACAGTATGAACACGTACACAAATGCATGGATATCGCCATACCCAACAGAACCAAGACACTCTTCTCCAAAAAAATGAAGCCAATCTGGTGGTCCCCTGCAATAAACAAACTCTACAACAGAAGGAGGAAACTGATGCAGAATAAGGTGAAGTCCCAAGACTGGGAAAACTCCCTTATTAGCCTCAACAAAAAGTTGAGATCCCTCATCAAATCCTTTACAGCTAGCTATGAAAACAGAATTGCAGCATATAGTAAAGACAACCACAAGGCCTTCTATAGTTATGAATAGAATCTCCGTGGCAATACCCAGATGTGATCTGAGCTACTACACAATAGTACCTCCTATACTGAGCCAACAGATATTGCCAATATACTGGCCAACAGATTCAGTGCCAACTTTATCCCCCAAGGAACCAGTGACAATACTAGTTGATTGCCAGGCACCCAGTATTAGTGCTACACAGGTTAAAACAGCACTGTCCAAGGCGAAGAATACAGCTTTTATGGGACCTGACAATATCCCTAGCTGTGTTTTTTAGAGTGAACTGGCACCTCACCTGTGTGCCCTGTTCAATCACAGCCTCACCTCAGGCTTCGTCCCTACCAAATGATGCACTGCTACAGTCATCCCTCTCCACAAAGGAGGAGCGACTACAGACCCTGGGAACTATTGCCCCATTTGCCTGATGAGTCTGATATACAAAGCTATGGAATGCATCATCATGGACGTAATAAACAAGGATATAGGGAATCTCCAAACTCTGGATCCCACACAGTTTGGTTTTGTGAAGGGTAGATCATGCCTGCTCAACTTGGTTGACTTCTTTGAGTCAGTCACCAGAGCTGTGGATGAAGGCAAGGTGATTCATACAGCCTATCTTGATCTGGCCAAGGCCTTTGATACCATTCCCCACTCAGGAATCATAGAAAAGCTCACTAAGCTAGGAATAAACTCCTATGTCTCTAGGTGGGCTGCAGACTGGCTCACAGGTAGAACCCTTCAGTGTGAAAGTAGCTGACTCCAAGTCAGACTGCCGACCAGTCACGAGTGGAGTCCCACAGGGTTCGGTCCTGGGTCCTCTCTTGTTTGGTATCTTCTTCTCTGAAGTCCAGGCCAACACGAAGGGACTCGGACTGATAAAATCTGCAGATGATTGAAAGTTGGGAGCTATTATTAACTCCCCGAGTGATATTGACATCCTACAGAAAGGCCTTACTGATACCGACGACTGGTGTCAGAACCATGGCTTTAAGCTCAATGTCAAAAAATGTGTCATCATCCCCTTTGGGAAAAACTTGGTTCCCATGAATTACCACATCAATGGTAGTCCACTGAACACAGAAGAAGTTATAAGAGATCTGGGAACACAGGTTGACAGCAATCTCTCTTTTGACCACCACATTGCCACTGTGGTCAGAAAGTCCTTCTGTGTGGCACATCTCATTACTAAGGGTTTTGCATCCAGGAAGAAAGAGGTCATTGTCTCCCTCTACTCTTCCCTCATTAGGCCAATCATTGAGTACAATGCCCCATTTGGCATTTACCTCACTAAACACCTGCAACAACTGGAGAGGCCGCAAAAGTACCTCACAAAGAGGATCCTAAGCCTTAAACATTTCTCCTATATGGGCAGACTAAAAACCTCCAACTATTCTGTGTCTCATATTGCCTACTTAGAGGCGATCTCTGCTTGACTTACAAAGCTATGTCTGACCCAACTCTGTTAGAAATGCTACATCTAAAAAAATCCCAATCGCTCCGCACCACATGCTCCAGAGACCTCAACCTCATTACCACAATCAACAAAACATGCTGGAGGAACAGGTTTATAATCCAGAGACTGTCCATGCTATGGAATAGACTTCCCATACATGTCAAGCAGAGCACCTCACTGGCCCTCTTCAAGAGAAATCTTGATGAGTGGATGGGAAATAGAAAATTCACCCAAGGGATCACTCCAGTGGTTTTACTCGACAGAGACACTGGGAACTAATGTTGGGTGGCACAATACCAGGGTAATCCTATGGGCTAGGCTTGTAAAGGTCCCAGGGCCATTAGCCTAGTACACACCTATGATCCTATGAACCTATGGACCTATGCCATGTTTGCTTTCTTATCAAAACATAAGTTGACAAGCCTATTGATATATTTACATTATTACAATATGTATGAGTATAGATATATTCACAAGTTTTGTGGGTTATTATGGGTTTATATGCTGACTTAATTCATTTAATATGGCATGCATGAGTGTTGTATATGACAGCTGATTAAGTGCTGCCATTGTCATCATTGAAATGCTTAAAGTGACATAATGTACTGGAATGCTCTATATGCTAGCTTGTCAGGATAAATGGTGGCATGTCCGTGGATCAGCTTGGGATTGAATGGTACAAATAGACTCTGCTCCACTTGGCAGTTTGTTTGGGAAGTGCTGTCATGCTTCTGTATCCATTGGTTGCAGCTTGGAGTGGCTATTAGCACATAAGGCCTTCTTTTGCTATTGCAGTGTCTTTGTTTTTGTTTTTCCCCCTCTCTCCTGTTATACACTCACTGCATAAAAGGAGGAAAAGTTAATTTAGCAGGGAGTGATGTGAAGCTTTGTGTTTCGAACACCTCATGAGCCCCTTGGTCTGCATTACACTGACATACTTATAGGATCTTACTCCATCTAGGTCCCCATGGAAACAGGAAACAATGATGACAGCACATAACAGCTCTGTTGTGTCTCCGATATGAATCTCGGCATTTAGTCAGTTAATAAAACCCTCCATATTTAAGAGGTTGCTATTTAATTCCAAGTTTGTATAAAGGCACTCGTACAGCATAGATTCTAACTTTAATGGGATTAATCTGATGGCCATTATATGCGTACCTTTACGCACTAGAAACCCATATCGTTTCGAAGAATGATTGCTGATAGTATGTAAACTTTATTAGTTCTATACGCTACATATTAGAGACTTGTATGGTCATATTTTGAAGGAGATAGTAACCAGGATATTTACTATAATATACTGTCTCTTAAATAAATTAGAAACAGCCTAAAAACTATATACAAAGTTATATAAAATATTTAATTTAGTGCACTCAGGTGCACAACATATAGCTGTCACATAATAAGAAGCAGGCTTACTGAAACTTTTATCCTCAAGTGACAGAATTTAGTAACATAGACTCTTTCTGTAATTTTACGATTGTTTCAACATGCCATAAAAAGATATGCATAATGTTGAATATCAAAGAGAATTATGTTGGTTCCTTCATGTAAGCTAGTATATATAACAAGTTAACTGTTTGAAATTGAATTCCCAGTATTTGAAACTCATCTTGACCATGTATGGTAAACATGACACTACCAATGGAACTAATGTTTCTCTATAATGACATTAAACATGCAAGGTTGTTCAGGAAAATTAATATGAGAGTGAAATTTTGGAAACTGCAACAAAATGCAGTTTGTCATAATCTGAACAAGTAGTCTTTGAATTAACAACAGTCATTCAGCCAAATTATTAGCAGACTGTACAAACTTAAAATTGTTGATATTTAAGTTCAATATTCTCAGATTTTGTCTTTGTATGGTAATTAATTAACATAGAAATGAAGCTTGATATAGGGTTTGTTTTGCCTGTTAAACAATTTACAGAAAGGATACAAACAATGTGATTAATAGTTACATCAAGAGAATCTGTTGCTTCTAACTTATAATAACATCTTTATTACATTAAGAAGTATTATATATGAAAACATCTCACATGAAGAAAGTGTGGGGGGGGGTCATTGTATCTGGAAAGTACTAATATTTATTAATGTTTACATAATGAAAATTTTGATAATTTAAACGTCAGACATTAAATAAAAATGATTATTCATATATCAGTAAAAGTGAACAATATTACCTCTGACATATTTAATTGACTATATTGTTCTATAAATACTAGTTACAAACTTAATTATTACTTGAACATTATATGGTTTGTATAGTTCACATTGGGTAATAATTTCCAAAATTTTGTTTCTCCATAGTAGAGAGAATTATATAAGATAGTTATGATTTTCATTAGTAACGGTGAAATATGTTATGTGACCCTTCTTTGGTGTAATATCATTAGTGTTGTTCTATTTACAACATAATCTCACCATATTATGATCAACTTGGTCAATATCTCTGCATACATGTAAATACAAATTGCATTTACATTAGGAATACTACAAGAGCATATTAAGCTGAGCTTGTTTATAAAATATAAATACTAAAAGTTTATTGGATGTGATTAAGCTTAAGGTTTATTATGTATCATTAGAGGAATATATACATCATATAACTATTAAATGAATTAAAATAGCAAGAAGAAGTAATTAAAATCTTAAGAAATACTTATATATCATTACTAACAACCATAATATAAAGATATTCCCATTCAATTCATAATAACTGTACAACTTGAACACAAATATATTTTATGATTAAAGAATTTATATAGGTGATTACGTATCAGATATTTCCTGTTGTAATAGAATTATTGATTAAACTACTAAAGGTAGTATTACCTGGTACAAAATATCTTAAATCTTCTTATTCCATATACAAATTGCTCTCCATATAATAGTCTAGTTTATGGAGCTCAGTTGTTTCGGTTTGTTAAAGGTATGAGTGATAATGTGATAGACCTATGTTTATCTATCAGATTAGGAATGATTTCCATTCCATGCCTAGAGTGGAACTTAGTTAACAATTATTATTTTAATTTTGTCATTATATAAAAACTTTCTTAATGAGCATGACCAAAATATTACTTTATTGTTATTCACATACGAAATAAGACTAACAACTTATTTTAAAAGTTTAGACACAAACATAAATTTTGCTCTTATCAGATGAAACTGTTTAATAGCTATTACTTTTCTGAAATAACTTAATATGGATTTAACCTTATTATCTCTAAATACTAATGGCTTAAATAACCTTATCAAATGATCAAATTTACTGAAATATTTAAAACCGAACAAAGCACAAGTAGTCTTCATTCAAGAAACATATTTCAAAATAAATGACATATATAAATGGAACCCCAAGGAATACATAATATTAGCCCAATCTTCTTATAAGACAAAGACAAAAGGAGTAACAATTCTATGGAAAAAATATTATCATCCCAGAAATCATTTATAAATATGAAGATAAAGAAGGTCTTATAGAATTTGTAATAGTTACATTTAATAATAGAATATGGACCCTAGTTACTCTATACTGGCTCCCTAGTATTGGAGCAGGAACTGTTAAAAACACTTAAATGTTATTTCCAATAATTATAAAGGTAACTTAATAATAGGAGGAGACTTTAACTGTATATTAGACACTTCCGAAACTACAAATAAGAGACCTCTGAGTACATCTGCTATTTCAAAAGCTTTAAACAAATGGGTTGAATTATTTCACTTAAGAGATACTTTTAAACTGAAAGAAGGTAAATCTTTGCTGTTCTCCCATCAAGATCACACATTTGGTACCCAAACTAGAATAGACAAAATATTTGCTGCTCAAGATTTACATTCAAAAATCACCAATTTGTCAATCATTCCCAGCCCTTTCTCAGATCACAGCTCTTTGATTTTGAAATTTCAAATTGAGTTCAAACCATTAATCTCTAATTCTAGAATCCCAGCATATATAACAAAAATCAAAGAGTTTAAACCCTGGTTGTTATCAGAATTACATTTTTAGATATTAATTATACTACAGAAATAAATAAATTATGATATGGGACTCATTAAAAGCTTACATATTTGGTAAAACCCTTAGTTTGTATAAAAACAAAATTAGGGTATGGGATTCTGAATTATTAGACAATTAGACAATCCAGACATTTGTCAGTAAAATCTGAAAAAAAAAATCAAAATTCTTTAGAAATTAAAAAGAAAGTAGAGGAATTAAATAAAAAATTATAATGAAATTCTAACACATAAAACTAGTTTAGCTTTAGAAAAACTAAAAGTTAATTCCTTGGCTACTTCCCCCAAATATTTACATAATTTATCTGCAAGAATTAAAATACAATCAAAAACCACCAACATCAACAACATCTATCATGAAAAGAAAGGGAAGAATGTCGCGGATATAGGAGACATTCTTGATGCATTTAGACATCACTATATGGAACATTTTCAAAAAGAGAATACACATACTGACCAATTAAATTTGGATACAAAATTTATTAATATAAAAAAATACCAGAAGAATTAAAATTAGATCTACAAAAATCTATATCCTATAAAGAAATTGCTGACAGAATAAAATAAGGCAAAAATAATAACGCTCTAGGAATAGATGGCATAATTATGGAAATATATAAACTTTTCCCTTCAATGATAATATCTCTCTTCCATAAAACTCTATTAGAAATCCAATCACAAGGAATAATACCACCCTCTTTGAAATATTCTTTAATCAATCCAATCCTAAAGGAAAATAAGATACCGAATTGTTGTACCTCATACAGGCTTATATAATTATTAAATAATGACTTTAAGATATTTATACCAAGTCTAACCAATAGAATGAAAATACCATTAGCTAAAACAATAAATAATGACCAAACTGGATGTATACATAATATACACACACACATGATAATATTAAAAGGATACTCACCCTCATAGACTACGTAAATAAAGAAAATAAAGAAACACTCATAATTGGCTTAGACATAGAGAAAGCCTTTGATTCCTTACATTGGGACTATCTATTCAAAATTTTAGTACTATCTGAATTTCCTACTTCCTTTGTTGATCTCTTAAGGAATATGAATACAAATAATCTGTCTTATATCAAACTAGGCCCTTTCGCCTCTGAATCTATATATATATATATATATATATATATATATATATATATATATATATATATATATATATATATATATATATATATATATATATATATATATATATATATATATATATATATAAAACAAAAGGTACTAAATAAGGCTGTCCCATGTCACATATTCTATTTGCTTTGGCCATTGAAATATTTGCAATGCTTTTTGCTGATGACATACTATTAACATTATCTAATTCTAAAGAGACTTTAGAGGAACTGGATATATTAAATGAGAAATTTTATAAGATGTCAGGGCTGCATTTTAATAAATTAAAATCAACATTTTTATTTTTAAATAACAACGAAATACAGGTTAAGGGCAATCACATTATAGGGAAACAAGAATCTACTCTGAAGTATTTAGGAATTGAGTTATGTAAAGATAAAAATGAGCTAGTTTGAAAAAAAAACTATAGTAATATCATTAACACAATTAAATTCTGTGTGGAAAACTGGAATAAAACAATATTAACATTTGAAGATAGACTACAATTAATAAAAATGGCTTTACTACCTAAGATTTTGTATATAGCATTGGCAATACAGTTGCTTCAGAAAGAAAATAAAGATTAATAATTAGATAATAAGATTAATAATTAGATAAAATTAATAAACCTTGGTACATACGATGTATTAATATGCAATATAATATAACAAAACCCACTAAAACGCATTTGATTATTATATCAATTCATTTAGAAAACTCATAAATACAAATATAGATTTAAAACTTTGACTTGACCTTTTAACAGCATTCATCATTACAAAGAACTATCCACATAAAATATATAAATAAATAATTAATTCTTGGGAACAGAAAGGATTTATCTGTTGGATTCAATGCATCAAAGAATTAAAAGTTTTAGATATACAATTAATAAAAACAACATATAAAATCTCACAACAAAGCATTCTGATGTACCCTCAAGATTTATGCAGAATAATTAACAATTCCTCCTTTAGAAACACACCTAAACTTATAAATTATTTATACGAAATCATATATAATGATTATAACATAAAAAATAGTATTTCAAAATTTTACGAACAACTAATAAATTATAAAACAACACCTAAAATATCATATTGGAAATATATATTAAAAGGACACTCACTGCAGTTAACTGAAGAAATCAAATCAAATATTCTATTATCAGTAAAATATACATATTTTACACAATATTGGAAAATATTTAACTGGAAATACCTGCACAGAGCATTTTTAACCCCAGATAAAATTACTAAATTCAGTTCTCTTATAAATGGAATATATTGGAGATTTGAGATGCAAGTACATAAAGCAGATTGGAATCATATTTTCTATGACTGTGTTAAAATTAAGCCATATTGGAATGGAATGAATAACTTTCTACAAGCTTTATTTAATGAATCGTTTATATTACCCAAAGCCCTTATTCTGTTAAATGTGAATGAAGGCTGTGGCTTTGACCTGCTTGCTTTGGAGTGGAGGGTGCATTGTAGTGCCCATGTGATGTGCCCAAAGACCCTTTGTGGTTCAACTCCTGAGGAGCAAAGAGGGACAAGTTGCAATGTAGGGGGTATAAATAATCACATCTATAAATATTTTTGAGTAGAATCAAGATAGATGGTTGGATATAGTATGCTTACAGATACTAAAGGTATCAAGGAGATGGGGAAGGTCAAAAGAATGAATATAAATGGCTGGATATAAACTGTGTCCCAGGTAGTGGAAGAAGATGGTGGTGTATATTACAAAGAGGAGGTTGCAGGTGGGAGTGTGTGACACAGGCAAATGTTAGGTGGGTGATATGAAGAGGCACTTTTGGTGATAGAGGTTTGATATTATGGTCTTGTCATAGCTTAAATAGAGAAAAAAGAGTGGAAATCATAGGTTGTGCATAGACAATTGCAAGACTAAGGAGGTAAGGAGGCAGGATAATATGGAAAGGGTTAGCGTAGTGATAGGCCAAGGTTGAATAGGTTATATGCAAAGGTAGAATTTAATATGAAATGTCAGAAAACTTACAGAGGGGAAAAAGCAGGGTCAATGAGGCAGTTTATGTCTAACTGACAGGAAAGTAAACAAAAAAGTAGGCTTGTACAGGATATTAGTGGATGATGAAGCTCTGTGTGAAGAGATGCAATAAATATATATATGCCAGAGGAGTTGCAGATCACACTGTAGTTAAAATGCTGCAAAAAGGGGAGAATGAGGGGTTATAGAGATGGAGATGGATCCCAAATAAGTGAAAGGGAAAGGATCAGATAGAATGTTTGTTAAAGAAGACCAAGGATATAATACAAAGCAGTATTTCAGAAGGTGAAGGTAGGGATTAAGTAATGGGATAAAATTGGGGTTGCCTGGTGGGTTCAGGTAATGTGTTACACAATTTGGCAAAACAGATGATGAAATTGCACTGGGGAGTTTAAAGGAATCATGAGTACATGAGTAGTTGGTGTGGACACAGAAGAAAGAAAGAGTTTTTCCCAGAATATGGAAAAAAGATGAGTTCAAGAAATTTTGAGAAATTATACATCTGTGGGAAGTAGGTGGGACACCATATGAGGAGTGTAGGAGTGAAGAAATGCAAACCGAAGTTAGGACAGGAAGATTATAGAATAGATCAGACATTTGAATGAACGGGACTTAGATGGTCTGGATAGCTTTCCACTTGATTGCTGTCATGTAACAGGAGTACGGGAAGGGAGGGTTATGTGGCAAGCGTGTTTTATACAATGGGAAAAGAAGGGGAGGTGCTGGATTGAATCTATGTAGCAGATAGAGATAATGGTCTAATAAAAGGGAAAAGGGAAAGGGGATCTACCAGAACATTGACAATTTCTTTATATAACAGAAACACAAAATAATGTCTGACATACATGCAGCTGGTTAGATAGCTTGTTGCCAAAAGTAGTGTAGAAATCAGTAAAGGAGTTTTGGGAATGGTAGGTCATCTCAGATCAGTGCTGACTTTTGGTGAATTTCTTGGTTCAGTGTGAGAAGGAAGATAAATGTGGGCATGTTAGAACTCATGGATATTCAGAAGGATTTTGATTCAGTAAATTGGAAGTTGATAAAGACTTCAGGTTTGGGGAGAAGAGAGAACTATGTAGAATATTAATGCACAATGCAAGGAGCCTAAGATTCAGATTGCAGTGAACAGGGGCTTATCAGATAAGGTAAGCTAGGCAGGGAAATAAGTCAGAGGCATTTTTTGTCCTTGGGCATTTTCCTATCGGCTATGGGGAAGTTGGCATAGAAGATGACTAAATAGATAAAATGTTGGAGAATGAAGGGTAGAAGGAGCACTTCAAATTTGCTTGCTGATGATTCTGTGCAACTGTTGGAGTACATGGAGATGATGCTACCCAATGTCAGGAAGATTTTTGCGGAGTCTGGGAAAAAAAATTAGGTTTAGAATATATACCTCTCAACCTGACACCACAAATATCTGGACAAATACTGATGAAAGGTAGGGACATCTGGCCAAATCTAGACAGCTAATTAGAATGAAATCTACATACCTAATAGCATAATGCCTCTATTTTCCAAGGGAATTGTTGGATACTACTACTTAGAAAGCTTAAAAATGTAAAAAAAAAGATAATATTATGCAAAATATAACCAGAGTAATAATGATTTATTTAGAATAAGCTTTGACTAACAATTAAACACTTTATGTATATAAAAATGTATTATTGACTGCCATCATGGCTTTAGGTCAAACCACAGTGCATAAACCACCCTGCTGCAAGTCTTTGAATATTTGCAAATAAAACTCAACAATCTAGAAGCATAGCTCCCCCAATCTATTAGTACAAAAAATTGGGACAAAGCAAAAAATAATGGGAGCACTATGGCTCACAATTAAGGAGTCAGTACAAACTTTAAATATTGCTTTTGTATAATTAGAAAGTTCCAGGTAAGAAAATGTCACATTTGCATGCATTTTCTGAAGTATATGGATTCTGAAACTGAAAAGTCTGTCATTATTTACTGACTGCAATCCTCAACAATTTTCCAGAAAAAAAAAAACACGAATCTTATGGGGCATTGACTAAAAATCTTACACAAAACCAGGGACATTCAGCACAGTCAGGAACAATCATCAAGACCATGCAGTGGACAAATCAGCGCACTGAAATTAGGCTTTTTCCCTTCTCTTCTTTTCTTCTTGTCATAATAGGTAAATATCAACTATTGCGTACTGTTCAGACAGCAAACTGTGTAGCGTAGAAGTGCGGTTCACACATAATGTACTTTTATACTTTTTAGTTCATTTGGTTTAAGAGGTTTTATACATACATATATAGGTAGAGATATATGATGTCATATTTTGCTGGATAAAGGACATAATTTAAGAGTATGATCACCAGCACCATCTCTGTCATTTAGAGTAGTATTTGTTTTGCATTCCACGTGCTCTACTTGTTGTTTACACGTAGGATTTAATTGTTCTGACAGCCTCTTAAATTTTATAATCCTCCTTCCCAGTTCCTTAATTGGAAATTAAATCCTGGCTGACACACATTATGACAGACAGCTCCTTCAACTCAGAAAAATTAGGAAAAGCAGAGTGGACTGGAAGGAACCATAAAGCAAATAAACAATCTTTAAGTTCAAGGAATCCCCCATCATATTATTGTTTTGTTTGTGTTTATATTAGTCTCACCTGATTCATCTCTCACTCACCTTTCAATCAGAGGTGGTCACATGTCGGCAATGGCGATGCCACAGGGCCACTGCAATGAGGAGATCCAAGGATAAAAAATAAATTAATATTTAAAGTAGCCATTCTAGATTTCATAAATACAGGGCATTTCAGAGTTTTACAACAACATGGGGTCTCATTTTAGTGCATAACCCTCAAATGTCCGGTATTTAATAGAAAATGCTGGGTTTTTTTTTTTTTTTTTTGCTGTTTTCACAACAGGATGCTACAAAATCCTGAGTGGCCACTTTAAATCATGATTGTGTCTTTATTGATTTAAGAAAATTGTGTGATGTAAATAAAGCAGAATGCTTTACAGAAAAATAGTAAAAAGTGAATACATAAAGTTAAAAGAGTTTCATCCAGAAAGCCACATATTACTAAGTAACCCTGAAGCAATGAGAAAGGTGAAACTGCAGTACATAATGGAAGTACCAGGGCATGCATACACAGTCCAGGTACCTCTGATCTGCAAATCGTAAGAACGGATGATATAACTCTTTAATGACAGTTGTGGCCCATAGCAGTAATATAGTGACAACTGATCAGAGAGCACTGTACAAGTATCCCATAATTCATACAGTGTAGCTTGTAGGATAAACTGCAATATGAAAACCAGGATATGACAATAAGCCAAACACATTTCAGCCATATTACACAGGGCTGAGGAAAAATGAATATCTGACCTTATGACATACTCATTTCTAGAACTCTACATGGCCACTTGCATAAACACACACACACACACTAGCACATGCACACATTTTAATGTTGGTCTAAAAAATTAGATATTTCCGAGGTAAAATGATCAGATAGTGTACATTACAAGCTTGCTAAAGCAAGATAATCTATTGCTTTCACATCTAGTGTATGCAATATATAGATACAAGATAATACATAATTTAGCAAGCAGAAATCATCTATTCTAGCAAAAGGTTAGGTTATACTATGGATCGATCACTCATTGTCCTAAACGATACACAAAAGACTACATGTGACAAAACAAGACAAACCATCACACTTGCAGTGAAAAAGGTGCCAGCTTACAAAACTGGGCTTACTCTGTATTAAGCTACTATTATATCCAGTGACTGAAAACAGAATACTGCTCATATGATCCACTTTATAAAGACAGAAGCCTCTGGCCATCCTCATAGCTATTGCCTCAATCTCACAATAGGAGTAGAATCACAATATCAGCTTTAGTAACATCATCACATCCAGTGTCATACATGGTATATCTCTCCACTCTCCAGATTTTTGCCTTATATTTTTGGTCTGTTCCTTATAAAATGTCTGGTTTTCTGGCAAATCACTGAGATGATCTGAGGACTGAAGTCACTAAATGACATACATTTAATTTTCAAACTTGAAATCCTTCAGAAAATCTATGTTAATAGAAACTCTTTTACTCTAGCAACTTTCTAAGTTTATAAGAGCAATATTTAAAATATATCCCTATTTTTGGGTCTTTGTACCCCCATTTTCTCAGGCTTTGTCTAGATTTTTTGCACTAAGAGGTTGAGAGTTATGATGCATGACCAGATGACAAAAGGCTAGAAAGAGGAAACAACTAAACAAATCAAGATTAAAGGGGCCAGGCAGAATTTAGTGGCTCCCTGTAATCTTAAGAATAAAATTGGTATTTTCCAGCAAATACCACACGCCTGAGAATCCAGTCATTGGTAATGAAGATGAGGGAGTACAAAAGCCAGTAGGGTTAACATGGTTAAAATAGGTGAGAAATATTTAGGGTTACTGTAGATCCAGTGGGTCTATATTATGTGATTAAACATTAAGGTGATCGAACACCTAAACGGTGTCCCGTAAATGTCGAACTTCGACAATGGCGAATGTCCATTTAAGCAAATTTTTTCCCTGGGAAAAAATTTGCTTGGCCATCATTGGTAATTTGCCCTTTACCCCAATGTAGAGTGATCTCGGAGTTGCTATATTTAGTTAGAGTGGGTGTGGGGGGCACAGTTGATTAGTATTTAAAAGTAAAATGCACGTAAATGGCCATTCGCAGTTTTAAGGGTTCGACATTTACGTGTCGACGTTTAGGTCTTCGATCACTTTAACGTTCAATCACGTAATATTGACCCGATCCAAAAGTAGGACAACTTAGGAGGAGAAATTGGGAATAGTTAAAGAATGTGTAAAGGGAATATTGGAAAAATGGACATATAGGATATTTTGGTAGAGTGGGAGCATAGAGGTAGCAAGGGTGATGGTGTTACTGTTAGTATTTACATGTCAAGACATGTGCATTAGGGCTAGGGGAAATATGAAAGGTGTGCAATAGATTTATATTGAGCAGAAAGAGGAGTAGTATAGGGAGGAAAATGAGGTCCTAGAAGGTAACACAAGGATTGGGTGCGCTTGATGTAAAGAATTATGTAGTGGAAGTGAATGTAGTGCAAAATGTGAGGGCTTTAGAAAATGAAACAATTATATGGAAGTTATGAGAGGATAACTAGTACAGGAGGGGAGGGAATATATTTAGAGAGGCAGAGAAAGCAAAAAAAGTGGGAGCGAATAAATCCATAACATAGGGGATGAGACCAAGAGGACCACGAGATAATACAATTAAGATTGTGATAAGTGAAAGATGGCATTGAATATTCAGGAATGTATTAGCAGAATAAGAAAAAAAAGAGTTGACATATATTGAACAGATGCAGTAGGCAAGAAAGAGGAAGTAGCACCTCATCCTTGAACAAGTAAAGGGACTTTTGGGCTAAAAGTAGGAGGCTGGTCAGCATAAGGGAGTAATTAGGACAATAGATATAGAGAATAAAGAGGAAAGATAAAAGCAAACTAAGATAAATGTTAAAGCAAAGGGTTGACTAGGGGCATATAGGAAAAAGGTGGATAGGGTGAATATATAGGAATATGGGAGAAGAAAAGGAAGCAAATGGTTCTACCAGGCCTTAGGGACAGGTACATGAGGTAAAGTAGGCAATGGGTGAGTGATTGAAAAAAGGCTGAAATATGGCAAATGGTGAAGAGCTTGAAGGTATCAGACTAGTGAGGATTCCGCATATGAGCCTATTGTATAGAAACCCAAGGACACTGGGAGAAGACAGTCAATGGGAAATCCTAGAGTACTGGAGATATGGGGAAAAAAGAGGTAGGTAACCATTGTATGTGATGGTGGTGCAAGGTCATGCAGAAAAATGTTAGCCGATGAAGTCAATATGGAGCAAACTATATAATAAAGAGGTATAGAAAGGATGCATTCTATGCTTGTTTGAAGAAGTAGAAGGGCAGAGGCATAGGGAAGAAGAAAAGAGGGAGATGTCATTAATGTGGCTGTATTTTTTTAATGAAAAAACAGACAGCAATAGCCTGGTTTAAAGACTATCTGTACGGCCGTCAACAGGCAGTATTATGACAATAAAACCTCTCCCCTCTTCTTCCTGTAATTGTAGGAGTCCCACAAGGTTCTATCCTAGGCCCACTCCTCTTCACAGTCTTCACTCGCAAACATCATACAGCTACAAAAGATTCCACACACATACCATATACAGACAATTCAACCCTTATATGTGCCACTCCTTCCCTCCAACAACTAGAACAAATCACTCAACAGTCATTTGTAGCTATAGAAACTTGGCTAACTAAAGCTCAACTAATTTTGAACCCCCAAAAAACCTATTTCACCCCACCACAGCCTCCAATACCCCACCAGCATTCAAAATTACCTCAACCAATAATATCATTATAATCCCAGTTCCCAGTACCAAAATGTTAGGGGTTACCATTGATCATAATTTGCTATTTGATGCTCATATTTCACAATCCATAAAAAAAGTACATAAAAAAACTAGGGTGTCTCTACAGAAGTAAACACTATCTCACAGCTGACACCAGAGTTACCATTGTCAGAACCCACCTTACCTCAACACTACTCTATGCATCCCCAATCCTTACTATCATTAGAAAGGCTGATATGACAAAACTAGAAACCTGTTACAGTAAGACAGCAAAATTTGCTACAGGTTCTAACTATAGATCTCACCACTGCCACTCTCTCAGACAACTTTCATGGCTGGAATTCCCCTCATTGCTAAAATGCAATCAGCTCAGAATGCCCATCATATTATAAACCAGCCTGAAAAGACTCCAGCCCTAAACAACATACTAACAAACTACTCCAACAAATGTAGCCTTCGCTCCACTAATAAGGCACTATTAGAAATAAATAAAAGCAAAAATCATACTGGCAATCCCTCTACTCCTGTTGCATTGCCAAAGCTTGGAATAGTCTTCCAGACCACATCAAAACCCATACTAACATTGTTCAATTCAAAAAACATCTAAAAGCCCACCTATCTGCCTCATGGATATGCCCATGTAACTGAACCAGGATAAAAACACCATCTAACTCAGGCTAGTCTAGTTAAATTCCTTATACTGTCATCTTACATAGTTTCTCTATAATCCCTTAACCCCATCCATGACACCTCACAACAATCGTACCAAACACTTTTGCTTCTACTTTCCTTTTCTCTCACTCTACATATCTCTTTCTTAACAACCCCATAGACTCTGATCCCAGCTATTAGCTAACCCTGTAAAGCTTGCAGTAAAGTGACCAGCTCAAACAGAACTTGCTACACAATTTCTCTTCTACTCAGCAGTAACCTTAGCTACTAGATTGTTTTTCAGTTCTGTTTAATGATCCACCAACTGTAACATGTATTTCCTTACAAAATGATAAGTTACTTTTAATATTGTTTCTCTTACATAATTTACATAAAATGTTAAACTTGACAAATTATCTTTTGTAAAATTGTAAAATTGTTAAATTTGTCTAAGTCTTTGTATGTCTTGGAGCTTTTCTCCCCGGGCCTCCGCTGAAAACGGACAAGTTGTCCAGTCGGACTTTCCCAGTAAACAAATGTAAAATAAATAAATAAATAAATCACTAAATCTGGAAATCAAAGGAAACTAGTAGTATCTGGGTAGATGGAGTAAGACAAGGGGTAAAACAAATATAAATGAGTGAGAGTAATAAAAGCTGGGTAAAAAGATTAAAGGATAAATGGAGCATTGTAGTCAGAGGTAGACAGAAGACAGAGAGAAGATAGTGGGTGAAGAAAGATAAGAGCAATGAGGATGATAATAGGGAAGGGGATTAATCACATAAATCAATATAATTTGCAGAAGGTGTGGGCAAACTAAATGGGAAGGTCAAGGCCTAAACATCATGACATCTCTTTTGTGTATAATGCACAAATATTGAATGCAATGTGGATGGGTTGAAGTTTGTGTTGGGTTCAACATGTGCCATATGAGTTAAATACAAATTTGGTCACCTCCACACTGAGAGGGCTTCACTCCATCCCCTACTTATATATATTAACTATACGATCACACAACTGTGGACAAAATAAATACCTAAAATTGTGCAATATTTGATGAAATGTGAGTTGACTATACCATACTTTGACAGTCTGTGCAGCTGATGGACAGTAGCACCTCTCTTATCCATCGATAACCTATATAATCAGCCAACAACACAGTAATCTTCTAGGCATATGTGCACTTATTCTAATGTATTTTAGAATAACTGGTACTATCATGCATTAGAATGTGTTGCAACATGCTTATCATTGTATTAATATTACTCCTGCCCTATTACCCTAATGTCACTTTTTGTTTTACTCAGCCTCTAGCAAGAAGAGTGCCATGTTGTACTTAAGATCAGATCTTGCTAAAGATAGCACAGTGCACACCTCTGTGACATGATCAAAAATATAATGATTTTGAGTTTTACTTGCATTTGAAAAAAGAGTTAGACACAAAAATCAAATCTTGCATTTGCATAGAGGCAGAACATAAAGGGACCCTGACACTGCACCTTAGGGAAAGGAGATGTTTCATCTGCAGTGACTCTTTTTGAAAAGAAAGAATGCTTAGTCTTTCCAATGCTCATAAAAAATTATCAGATTGAGAGTGTAATACTCTGTGCAGCACATATAATTTTACTATGAAGTTTTAATTAGTTTTGTTCACCCTTTTTCAGATATGCAGTAAGCCTTTTTTGGAATTCATTCATTTGGTCAAAAAATTCAGAAACCCAAAATATTGTAAACTCAAAATATTTAAAACTTATTCAATGCAGGGGGAAATCCCCTTTACACCCCTCACAATCTATGCTAATTATATATATCAACATTGAGATTGCACAACAGTGAGGAAAGGGTCAATTCACATTTTCAATAATTTGAGTGTTCATCATTTTGGGTTTGAATATTTTGAGTTTTGCAACCAAATGCATGTATTCTGTCTTTTTTTGCCTTTGTTTTAAGAATGTTACTTTTTGCACTACTTGTGAATTAGGCTACATTGTACAACTGCATAGTGTAGTGCAAGTCTTACATTATGGGCTGGATTCAATAAAGTCTGTATGGTCTGCTAAAACCGTGTGACTGTTGTGCATGGCAGGTCACCGTTTTGTATTCAGTAAGTGGCTATACACAATGTGTAGAGCCGCGCAAACATGGTAAGCATTGTGGCATGCTAATTACAGCATAAGCAGCTGAAGTGTATGCTAATTAACCAATCCAAGATGGAGGAGCTATTCAACACTCTATAAAGCAATCATGCAGCCTTAGTGCAGCTTTTGCCTGTGAATTCCAAAACCTATTGTAATAAGCCATGGAAATTAGTCTACATGGAAAGAATGTTAGGAGCTGCTTCTGCTCTTATTCATGCATATGTGCAGCAGGCCCTTGTCTATGCTGCTGCTGCTGCTGCTAATAGACCATAGCAAGAAGGAGAAAGGTGTTTAGACCCTGCTTAACATTTCTTGGTCTGCATAACATGGAGATTGTAGACCACTACAGGGTGGACAGAGAAACATTACAGGGTGGATACAGACACACTACAGGAACTCTGCAACCTCTGTCGTCCTCAACTGACAGCAAGGACAAACCGAAGGGAACCAATACCTGTGGAGACTAAGGTATGTGTAGTACTTAGAATGTTAGCTACAGGAACTTTCCAGAGACCAACAGGGTACATGCTGGGGTTGTCACATGCATCAGCATTCAGTATCCTACATCAATTCCTGAATTTTATGATACAACATGCCAGTGACTGCATACATTTTCCCCATGCACCATGTGATAGATACACAACTATGCACTAGTTCTACCCTGTAGCACACTACCCTAAAGTCTTGGGTGCCATAGACTGTATGCACATCAAAATCAAAGCACCATCTGGGGAACAGGGAAGGGTGTACTTAAACAGAAATGGCTTCCACTCTATTAACTGCCAGATTATGTGAAATGTTAAGGAAATCATCCTGAATGTGTGTACTGGCAACCCAGGCAGTCATCAAAACTCACATATCTGGCACACCTATCAACTCTATCAGATGTTTTTAGGGGGGCATATCACACAGGGTTATTTACTGGGGGGTGCAGGTTAAGCATTTGAACTGTGGCTGATGCACCCATCAGAAATGCACACACCAACTGAAGAATGCTATAATGAGGCACACACTCAAACAAGAAATATCATAGACCATGTTGTTTGGACTGCTGAAGTCATGGTTCCAGTGCCTAGATACATCTGGGGGAACCCTGCAGTACAATCCACATAAATGTGCTGAAATTTGCACCATCTGTGCCAAGCTTCACAATATTATTCAGAGAAAACAGCTACATCATAAACAGCAAGGGAAAAAGCCACACGTTCTACTACCACTGGCAAGGTCACAACAGTCATTTGCAGGTGAGGTGTTAGAGGAGGAACCCCCAACTCCTGTAGGTCCAGACAGATGTAGTCATGCACAATATGCCTACACACTGGCCAAGAGACAACAGATAGTACACACACTCTCCACCTAAAGGGCTAAAACCTTCATCTTATGCACATACATACAGTAACATTGATGCTCGGCAATGCTCACAACCTTTACTTACTCATGTAGTGGCTGCATACTGCTAGCATCAGACAGAATCATCCCCAAATTAAAACTCTTGCAACTGCAGGACTTCCATGGTAAGTGTTGAACATAGAATAGAAAAATAAATTTCTAAGAAAACAAATCACTGGCATATCCCTGCATACTGCTACTTGCCATGTGAGTATAAGGTGGGTGATTTCTACAGCAATGGCAATGTGATAGCACTGACTTGTGTCAATACATGTGTTATCTGTGAACTACTAGGCCTCATATGTCAGAGTCACACATTCATACATCTCAAATGTACAGATTTTCATAGAATGTCCAGTGTCTGGCCTCATAGTTTTGTACTGGAAAGTCATTAAAGATTGAAGTTAGAAAATAATGACAGACGTTTCTGTTTCAGACTTTATAACCTCAAAAAATTCATGGTAATACAAAACCTGTTACTCTATCAATGCTCTACCTTTGTGAGACTAAAATATTTCACAATTGTCCCTATTTGTGGGCCTTTGTCCCACTTTTATTTATGACATAGTCCAGCTTTGTTGGTTTAAGAGGTTGAGAGGGATGTACACATTACAAAAACCTGTAACAAAGCAGTACAATTTGCAAAAGAGCATCACAAGCACTCAGTCAGCTATGCACCCAGGCCATTTAACAAAAGACTTATGTATCCCTGAATCCAAAAGATAGAACCAAGGGTATGGCACATCATTTGCACAGGGTTTTGTTTTGGGGGAGGCAGGAGGCCAAGGCTGACACAAAAGATAGTGAGTGTATGTCAGTAAGAAAGACAGACAGGCAGATATTTCTATAAAGTATCAAATGGTCACTGAGACAGAATGAAATGTAAGCCTCATGACTGCTCATGTAACTGTTATGTGTGTGTGCCTGTATGGGCACTCAAGGTAAAACATTTTTCTGAGAGTTTGCAAGAACACAGCCAAGCTCTATACTAGTTCTAGGTCCTGGTATGTTGGACAGGTGTCAGCAGTACATGGTACAGGTGACAGGTAATTGTCATTGTCCCTGACCCATGGGCACCGAAACCATAGAGCGAGGGGGAGGGAGCACCCCCTACACTTTTACAGCTGCGGGACCTGTGATTTGGGGGGAAAAAATGCGTGGTGTACATTACGAGCTAAAGTGGATTTGCACGAAAGTTAAAATAAAGAGTTTGGAGGACCCATGTGTGCGTTGCACACTAATTTGTATTCTGTACATGAAAATTAAATTAAAAAGTAACTAGCTGTTCCGTTGGTCTGTAAACAGCTCATTAGCGAGAGCCGAGAATGTGTGCAGTTATAGGCACTTCGTGAGTATAACCTGGGTATAGCAGGCATGGCAGAGTGCCATCTTGCTAGGCTAGTAGTGCCTGGATTTAAGTTTTCTTATTGCAGATGCTTTTGATCTGAGGTGAAGAAGCTTGCATAGTGTGATTAGGACAGGAAGTATTCGCTAGTAATACTGCTGGGAGGAAATGTGTGGCCAGGAATTTGAAACATGTCATCACAACTGGCTAGGCTAGAACTTTTTAGATGGCACACAGGTTATCCCGAGTGACTGGTGCATTGGTAGCCATACTTTAAATTTACACATAAATGTACTAGACAGTTTGATTCTAGTGTAGTGATGCACAGCATGCCAATAACAGAAAGAGTGTGTGAACTGTAGATGATGGAAATTAACAGCAAGCTATGGAGTGAAGGAAGTTCCGTTTCTCTTGTAGGCAATTCAGAGGTTAGTGGACCCAATGCAGTGAGAACAGAGAAAGCTAAATAAGAGTGATGTGCAGACAATGTGGTGAGATGTGAGTGTTGATCCATACAGATTTGTTTGATAAGGAATCTGATAGGAGAAGGGATCTGATAGTGGCCAAGTATAAAGAAATCCTTTACTTATTAGAGGAGAAGGAAGATGAAGCAAGGCAGTTGAAAAGCTAGAGTAATCCCTGGTTGGATGGTTGACGAGAGAAGGTGGGAGTTAACCAAAAACTGATAGGAAGGTGACAAATTTCCAGCTGAGTGAACAAATTCTGGCTGTAATGACCTAAGTGATTTCAGCTAACCTGATCACTTTATAGATAAGTAGAGTCAGAGAGGACAGCTGTAGCAATGAGAGTGAATAGCTTTAGTTACTTCAGTAGGTTTTCACCCCCAAAGGTAGATAATGTTTGCAAATTAACTCTTCCTATAAAATACAGGTCTAGATGTATTCCAAAAAAACAATAATAGAAAATATGCAATAGTTGTACAGCTCATGACAGGTCAGTGCTAATGCATGCTGTATTGTTACATCAGTTATCAGTTTCACTGCAATATATGTGACTGCAATAATGCTTTTATAACCATTTTGTATTAATTTCTTCACAAGTTTTAGTCATGCAGTGTGGTGTAGAAAGTCAGGTGGGACACACTATTTCTTCAGCCTCCATTTGAGTGAATATCAGTGAATGAAAGACCTATCATTCTAAGATTGCTGAACAAGCTACATTTTTTGTTCTGAGGTGAGACAATATTGATGTTCACTTATTAGTGGATGTGAGACATAGCCTCTCAGAGAAGACAAACACCTTGGCTGTTCACTCTGGCTTTTGATTTCTTTGGAAAATTAGAGATTTTGAACTCTGGCTCATAAATCATATTCTAACAGATGACCCATGTCTTGTGAAAAACATACACACACACACATACACACACACACACACACACACACACACACACACACACACACACACACACACACACACACACACACACACACACACACACAGACTATTAGATTTTTTTTCCATATCTACATCTATTTTGTCTTTAAATCCTATCTGTACGTATCTATATCTATGTGTATGCCTGTCTGTGTCTGTTTATAATTGGTTGGATGTGCTACAATATTTTGCTCAGGGTTATCTTTTTACTAAAGGACAAACGTATGCGGCCATGTTTATTAGGCACTGGAACAGACAAACTTAACCATCAGACAAAAATAATTATGAGTTTGTGATGTAGAATAGTTTGGGTGAAGGAGTAAGAGGACAGCTATTTATGCATGTTTTACATTTATTGTTACTGATGTCTCTGACTAAAACTCTGTACTTGCAGAGATTGATGTCATGGATGTTATTTATAGTGCTGTATCATTCTGCTCATATGACCTGACCAGGAATTGACAGGTGTGAGGATTGAATGAAAGTCCTGAGGGGTGGAGGGGAGAAGATGTTACACTGTCTGTTTGTGGAATGTTTTTGTTGGGGGAAAGGGGCTCATTATTTTGTTTGTAAGCCTTAGAAATTCTGTGGCTTATTTTGATAGTTAAGGTAATTATATAATTAAAACTGTACCATCAGTTGTCTTACCTTTCTCACCCAGAACCAGACCTGCTGAATCAGATGCTAAAATGTATTTGATAATTTTCATCTACCTGCTTGTATTAAGGCACTTGGTGGACTTCTTTCCATGCTTCTGCTGCTGAATGTGAGAATAGCATCCTTCTGAAGAATTTTTAGGCCAGAGTACCAGTACCTTTTCAGTGAGTTTGTGTGGGTGGAGCCCTGTCAAGAGTCCACTAAATATATACAGTGTTTGCACATTGAAATCTTCTGGCTAGGAAGTATTATGAAGGTTACTTGATTATCACCTTTCAGACATAGCGAATGAAATTACATTAATAATATTTGGGTGATTTCTTAGTATAGATGAAGGTTTTATTTGTTTGCTTATACAGCGATATTTGTGAACTAGGATAGAACAGTGATCAATATGGATCTTTTTCGTACTCTTAGTGGGAACATTATCTGGTAAAGTGACTTACTCAAAGTCATTCATTAGACAAATGAAGGCTGCAGGACTCAAACCCTGGACTACAGAAAATAATTTGCAGCTAGTTTTAATCTTCTACCAGATTGCTTGTTTGAAGTTTTTTTCCCCGCGCCATTATGTCATCTCAGAATAAACTGCTCTTGTGTTTTGCTTCATTTTGCTGCTCTGTCGAGGTAAGGTATCCTATAATCCTCCTGGAAGTGGAAGGAGTTATTATACTTAGTATGCACACTTTGTGTTATTTAGGTCCCATTCTCGGCTGGGGTGGCTTCTGTGTGGAGTTTGCATGTCCTCCCTGCAGTCATATGGGTTTCCTCTGGATGCTCTGGTTTCCTCCCACATTCCAAAGACATGCAGTAGGTAGATTGAACACTAAATTGGCCATAGGTGAGAGTGTGTGTACAAGTGATTGGTACGAATGAACTACCACTGCAGGGTTAGCCACATGACAGTGTAAACCTTGGTTCGGGATGATTGTCACTGCTGAAGTGACACCCCAACCCCATGTGAAAAATGGGAAAAGGGGTTGAGGATGGATGGATGGATGGATGGATGGACTGTTTCCCAGACAAAATAACACTCTTAAAAGCTTTGTAACATTAAACGTATTCTTTGTACAATCTTCTTGCTTTGATAATGTGAATCATACTCATGTGTGCCGGAACCATAGAGCCAGGGGAAGGGGGACTCCCCCACACACACTTTTACAGCTGCAAGACCTGATGGGAAAAAAAGAATGAAGTGGAAATTAAACTAACTAAACTAGCTGTTCTTGTTCTCTTATTGCTCTGTGTTACAGGAGTTATGTTGCCACTATTCCATTGGTGATGCCAGAGCCAGAGTCATGCCAGTAGGGAGAGTTTTGTTTTTTTAGTTGAAGGAGTTATGCTGCTTGTGTGTGTGCATGTGTGTGTGCGTGTGTGTGTGTGTGTGTGTGTGTGTGTGTGTGTGTGTGTGTGTGTGTGTGTGTGTGTGTGTGTGTGTGGGTGTGTGTGTAAACTGCCCCATTTAGGTATACCTGGTGGTTAGTGTTACTCAGGCCCAAACAAGAGCCTGAATTTTCTACCTATACCACCACTTATGTGATTCAGGGAGTTGAGTCCATAGCTCTCCTCTGTAAAGATTTTCACAGAATATTTGGCTCATACTTTTGGTTTGTTCCTCTTATAATTTGTGTTTTTCTGGCAAATCAGTGAGAACTGAATTCACTAAATAATGATATCTCTTTAAGTTTCAGTCTTCCTATCTTTCAGGAAACACATGGTAACACAAAACATTTTATTTTAGCAATTTTCTAAGAATATACAAGCAATATTTAAAATGTGTCCCTGGTTTTGGGCCTTTGCCCTCCCCAAATAAATTTTGGCTTTTTTCCAGACGTCTTGTGCTGTGAAGCTGAGAGATTTAGTTGATCATCAAGTGGATTTTACAAGTAACTGAGAGCTTCAGGGGAAGAGCAGTTTAGTGCTACTTATGCTAAGTTGTTTGCATTGTTAGTAGCGCAACAGGTAGTATACTTGCTTTTGATGCAGACGGCTGTGGGTACTACTCGCACAGTATGCAGATGGATCGCTGATAATGTACTGTGTTGTACTTTAATTGGAGTGGATGCTGCAATCCTGTGAATGTCCTCCTTTGGAGGAGTTGCCTAGTAACTATGAACCCATTATCAGTTTGCCATCCATTCCCCATTGCAAAATTACTAGCTTATCATTTTTTAATGTAGCATAGGCAATTTATTCTTCAAGGGCAACAGGCACTTTATTTGTAGATTAGTTACAGATCCCTTTAATGTGGAATTATTTAGATGACTTACTTCTGCATAGATTTTGCATATTTACCAATATTGGTGGATTGTAATGACAGAAGTTTGAGTGGCCTTTTATGGTTGAAATTTTCTGAATTGGGTAATTTTGTCATTATTGGTTCATACATTTTGTTTCATTGCTTACTAGGAGACTGTTTCAAACTGCAAATTTAAAAAACATTCTAACAAGTGCTGTATTATACAAGGAATATAATTTAATACAATCAGGTTAATATACTCAGGAAGATGAATCAAAGAACCTATACATATATGCTTGCTCACAGTATGCAGAAGATCAAAACAGGGGAAGAGACCAGTCACCAATGGAGTCCCTCAGGGTTCGGTGCTGAGACTTTTTCTGTTTGGCATATACATCTCAAAAGTAAAAGGAAATACCAAAAGGCTTTGGCCAACTAAGTTTAAGATGACTGCAAGCTAGGATCAGTTACTGAATCCCCAAATGACTTAACTGTCATGCAGGAAGGCTTGTACCAAACAATAACTGGTGCAAGAATCATAAATTGAAACTAAACTCCAAGAAATACATTATCGTATCCTTTGGGAAGTCATCTACTGCCAAATTGACAATGCCTTCTGAGAACTGACCCAGTTGTTTGGCATTTGGAAAGTTGTGTGTATAGTGACCTAACTTTTGACCAACATGTGCCCAGAGTCATAAGAAAGTCTTTCTATATTGCACAGCTTATAAACAAATTGACTGTGATTAGATCTAGAGATGTTATTGTCCCCGTTTACAAAGCCCTCATTAGGTCAATCATTTTGTATAATGCTCACTTTGGCATGTATCTGTCCAGATCCATGCAATAATTAGAATACCCATAGAACTACCTTACTAAAAGGATGCGAGTCCTAAATAATAGGTCTTGCATGGACCACCTCAAAGATTTATCACTATACTCAGTATCTTACACAGTGCTTAGAGGTGACGTGTCTGGTATACAAAGCATCCTCTGACCTAATACAGATGGACCTACTGAACATCAGCAAGTCACATGGCATCAGAAATACTCAGTCCAGGTATCTAAATTGAATGTTGTGTAGAGATGGATATATATCCAGAACAGACTATCCATTCAAGTAAAACAAAGCTCACCCCTGTTCATATTCAAATGCAACTTGGATCTAAGGATTGGTAATATAAAATGTACTCCAGGATTGCCCCTCATGCCACTAAGGGATAGAGGCAGTTCCTAAATGCTGCATCCCTTACATGGGTCCCTTCAAATTATATATAGTATGATCACATTTATTCTCACTAGGGCTGATATGCAATTATCAGCCATGGGATAGGGAAGACCAATCAGGAAATGTTAATTTAAGCACCAAAATGGAAATTGGCTAAGCTTAAAATGTTCTCCAAGTGAACCTATGTTGTGGTAGTAAATAGCTTTAAAAATTGCCCTTTTTAGATCACTAAGTGCCCCTGTCACCCACAGCACCCCCCGTCTTCAACAGCTTCTGGCACCTCTGCCCTGACCAAGAGAAGTGGCTCTGCCAGTAGTTGCACTGGCACACCCATGTCCATGTTCAGATGCACTGCTCCTACCTGAACGTGTCTAATTTCTCCTCATGAGTACACCCAGATCACAACCACATGGACTACCATGTCTGGGTGTGGACACCTCAATAACTGACAAAGCAATGGAAATAATGACACTATGGGAACAAGATCAGGTACAGCCATGTTAGCTAACATCAAATGATGTGACAGACCTACATCCATGTGGATGCCATCTCCCCCCAGCAGACATTCCATCACAGGCACCACATGTTCCATCATGTCATTCATCAGATCCATTGAATCAACAACATGGTGTAGGCAATTATGCATGTCAGCCTGTACCACATCTACAATCATAAGGAATTCCTCAGAGGCCCTACTGGAACATGCCTGTGCCTCCATGATGACCCTAAACATATATCGAGTGGCACAGAAAGACACACCTGGATCAGGTGGAAGATGGACAGCAGGCCTTCTCTGAACAACCCGAACAACCCTCCTGCATGGCACCTTGCCCACACTTTGGCTATGGCCACAGTTAACAGGCACTAAAGCCACAATAACCACACTACACTGATCAAGTGTCTCACCCTCCACCTGTCCATTATCTGAGGGCTCACTGGAAGAGCTATGCATAAGCCTACTGGCTGTGTCCAAAGGAAATTCAGGGTACAGCTCAATGTCAAGCTCAGTGCCAGGTTCAACCTGTGCACCCTCAATTGTGCCTCTGTTTGGCCACCATCTACTGATACTCTGACATCAGGTGGTAAGAGTCCTACACTTCCACTGTCAGGATCACCTGTGATAATTAGCAAAAAACACAGGAAAGAAATTGATACCTATACTACAATTTAATATATGCTATCAAAGTAACATTGGTGCCACTATCACAGATGGTACAGCAATATACACATACTCACGACACCCATTGCATACATATGAATAAATGCATATTTCTGTCAAATACTCATCACTACCCAAATAAAAATGTGTGGCTTACCATGTGCAAATGACTTCACACTTGCTAGGCAGGATGGTCCACCCAAAGCCCATGTATAATGAACCAAAATTTGTTGTTAACTGTACCAATTTATCAATAGCCCCCCCCCAAAAAAAAAAAACTAAAACAACTTAACTATTACTTTCAGTACTTTACTATACAATAAAATGTTAAAAATTCACATATGACAGCTTACCTGGAAGCTCATCCTGGGACATACTTGTCCTCCATGAAACAACAGCACCAATCTCATTCACATGCTGTTGCTCACATTCCACTGAGAACTCCGGATCTCTGACAGTGGACAAGAAATTTTCATTTGGTGTCTGTGTTGGCTCTGTAGTAATCCACCCCATAGCTAGCTGTACACGGGCCACTGCAACTGCTCTCTTCCAAGCTGATGAAATTATATCAGTGGCCCTATGACGCACCTGATCATAAGTCCTGCTGCACCCCCTTCCCCTATGGCATGAAAGTCATTCACTATCTGGTTCCAGATCTGCATTTTGCCAGACATATTCCTATGTCCTCTCTTAACCAGAAAGATACTGTATTGCCTAAATGTTTGGACAATTACATCATTTTTGTTGTCACTGAAAGGGGACTTGTGGAGACTGGGACACTTGGGTGCCCTAATCCAAGGTGACATAAAACAAAATAGAAGGATACTGCACAGGAATATCACATACATAAAAGTCTTCCTTATATATACACATATTATTATTTTTTTGGTATTACCCACTAGAGAAATACAAAACTTCAGACATTAAAATATAAAAGATTATGTGGTGGTAACATATCACAGTCACACACAAACCAAGTTTTTTTTCCAAAACAAGGAATAACAAGAGCAAACCTCTTTTAAAAAGTTTTTAGTTGTGGCAACACACAAATGGAACTTGGCTCCCCACCCCCAAAGCAACAGGCAAATGACAGTTTGTACCAAGGAAGGAATAGCACTTTAGACAATTGTTATAACTGGTTTCAAAAAAATTCTCACAAAATGTGTACACATTTACAGTAGAAACGTCATGTTTATACGATTGCCAGTCACCTCTACCTGTGCTCAACACTCTCCTAGAGGTGTCTGTGGGCCATCTTAAAAGCCTAACACCCCCTATGTCATTGACAAAATAGGACATTTACATTTCACTAAAATAACATAGAATTGTGTAAGATAAACAATTGTAACAATAACACTTGTGATTAAAGTTAATAAGGTTATGTATCTGAGAAAGGAAAATGCCTATGCCATCAGTAAACTTCTAAGAAGTGCAGTCTGATAGAAGTTGCATTTACTAATGCATAAATAAATAAATATATATATATATATATATATATATATATATATATATATATATATATATATATATCGAGAGAGAGAGGTATACTGTGTATATATATATATAAATATATAAATATATATATATATATATATATATATATATATATATATATATATATATATATAGGATCCATATAGATGCTTGATCACAGAAGCAGCACTTTCGAGTAAGTATGCTTGTTGTTCCGGTCGTACTACGGTGCGGTAAGGAAAAATTCCTTTTTCCCCACTGTAGTGTGACCTCGGAGTGAGAATATTAAAGTAGGGGGTGGGGGGTGCAGGGGGGCTTGCCCTCCTGCATTCAAGTAGATTTTGTTGTTTTTGTTTTTTTAACATACTTTAACAAAAGTGCTTTTTCGATGAAAGTGCTTTCGTTAAAGTGTGTTTGGTGGTAATGGATTCGGGCTTCTGATCTTTCGATCAAAAATCCTAGATACATATATATATATACATATATATATATATATATATATATATATATATATATATATGTATATATATATATATATATATATATATATATATATATGTGTGTGTATAGATAGATAGATATAGATATATAAACATTCCTAGTAACGTGAGCAAATCTAGTATGTAACTGAGTAACTGAAAAATTCAATCACACCTTACCAAGATCAGAAGTCTTCTATGCAGATAAAGCCAGATTAATAGCAATCTTCTTCTGTGTTGTACACAAATGCAACTCTTTTCACTTTCAGGTTCCCTAGCTACATGGCTGCCTTTTTCTAGTGTACATTCAGGCCTGTGAGCATGATGAAGATGCAAATGAGGTGTGATCCCATTAGAATTGCTGAAAACCAAACTTTTGTCTCCATGTATCAGGTGTAAACATAGTGCAGGCACTCCCTCAGTATTAGTTGCTAATGAATTGTAACTGTGAATGATTACTGGCAGAAATAAGGAAAACACAACAGCAATTCAGGCTACCTTACCTGCATGGTATGTGTCACCCAGGTTATACTTACAAAGTATAGAAATAATTGTATCAAGGTTTTAAATGGAATTGAGAAGTACACATTTCTCAGTTTTTGTTCACTAAAAGCCAAATGTCCTTGCCTTTGTTGAAAACTGTATATTACTGTCATTTAATATTCTCATACATTTTAAGGACAATGATACAAAATGTCCTACACACTGCATGTCTGAGATTACAGCTCATAAGATAAGAGAAGAATGAACACAATACAAAGAGAAGACGACAGAGCTGCATTGCTGCAAACAGTACTCATAAATGGTTGTGCGATCAGTCATTGCACTAAATATGTAATTAACAAATGTACAAACAACTGAGAGTGTACAAGTGTTATATGTTTTGTTAATACTGTGCATAAAATGGGACTTGCTTGTATTCACAATGATTTGCATTCCTGCTGCAAAGCTCTTTCTGTGGCAAAGAGGGCTATGATAACCTTATCGTGTTTTGTAGGTTCATTGGAGTGACAGTTCAAATCCAGAGTTGTGTAAAAATCTGTAATGTGTACCAAAATGTATTTTGTAATGTTGTTTATGCTTTTTTTATATTAATATTTGCATGGTGTGCAGCTTAGCACAAACGTGGTGAAATGGATAAAACAAATAAATTTCATGTAATGTACTTATTTGATAAAAACTGCATAAATTACACCTGGGAATCAAGTGTGTGTATAGCACACCTGGTAAATACAACCACACAGTATATACTATCTGTAGAACACATTTCAAGTCTCACATTTATCTTTTAAAGATTAAACCTAATAAACACTTCTTAGAAGGATAATACAATGTGAGCTTTGCCTGTCATGTTTGCACATCACTTACCTTCTCATAAACATGGTCTAATAGCCCACACAAGAAGCAGACATTCTCAGTTTCAAAAAGGATACATTGTTGTCTCTTTTTCTGAGCATCGCACAATCTCACTAATTGGTGTTGCAGGACAGTCAGCAACACCTGCAGGTCCAGAACACCTACAGTCATCAGTTTCATAACGGATACATCATTACATCTTTTGCTTAGCTTCACACAAACTGTCTAAGTGGCATTGTGTGATGATCAGCAACTGCACATCACTTGCAGGTCCAGAACAGCTGCAGACAGGAAGCAGACTGTAGATAATTTCAAATTGGATACATTGCATCATGTTTGGTTTGCCACTGCAAACATGCTAAGCAGTGCTGCCTGGCGGTCAGTACACATACAGAGCAATGAATGTAAAAATATACAGATGCTGCCTAGCTGTTCCTCTGGCAGCAGTTGTAAGTTAAAGGTTATAGTACAGGTGAGCTTGAGTTCTAATCCAGCTAAAGCCTGACTTTTCTTACTGATGTTCCAATTTACTTTATATAAAAATTAATAGTAGAAAAATACTTACACATAGGAATAACTGTCTATAGCATGTGCATTGAGCATACACAGGATATCAACGATATATTACATATGTAACTGTGGGTATCAGTACAATTATGGTTCTACAAATTAGTTTCTGAACATTCATGTTACCCACATAAATGGTTAAACACTCAACTCTTTAATGTATATGTATAACTAATGAGCTGGTCTGACAAACAAGGTATCATTTGCAATGAGCACTCTCAAACTGTGGCAAATAGCATAAGTTAACATTCAGAATACAGGTGTGCCATAGTTCTAAAGTAGTACACTCCTAAGTTTAGTAATGCTTGTCCACTCAATTTTGTAAAATATAAAATGATGTAAACATAATTGTAAATAACAATAAGCATGTATAGCACTGGAAATCATATGAATTAATGTATGACTGAGGGTATATTGACAATTATGTTTCAGTAATTATGTCTTTTCTGGCCTTGGATGGACTTCAGAATATAGTGATACTCATACATACATAAATGCATAAACCAGGGCCTTGTCAGCTCGCACACACACATGGTTAACCCGTCACTGTCTCATGTGTATTTATATATAATTAATGAGCATGTCTGACAAGCACTTCTTCTGTAGCAAGGATAAAAAATCACCTGTGTGGAAGAATACATTTTGTCTATTTTGCATAGGTTTGAATCCTACATCAAATAAATTAATTTTATCAGTGTGTGAAACATCACAACAAATGTGCCAGATCATGAGATAAATGCCCCCAATACATGCCTGCAAAATTAAATCAAATAACAATTACAGCAGCAACCAACTCATAAACTAATGTCAACTGTCAGATTAACCTTCCTATTTCTAAAACTGCTTTCATCTCTGTTTGGCACTGTTGCTGCCCACTTCATGTTGTGCAAACTTGACATGGTTCCTCAGGATTGCGCACTGGCATTAAACATGATACAAAATGGCGGGAAAACACTCTTAACTGTTGCTGTTTGACCTGAGTGGACATGTCTGGAGCTAGAAGGAAAGGTCCCCAATTTAGAGCTCAAAGATGTGGTGTGGAGGAGTCCAAAATCTTTATTGGCGTCCTTGTAAAGCACCACAGCCAAAGACTGCTGCATGAGGATTGTACTGGTTCTCAGTATAAATCTGAGGCATGTAATAGTCTGCCCAAGGCTGTCTCCAGTCTGATGGATGTTTCACACATTGGAGAGCAATGCAAGTACCACTATAATGACCTCAAAAGGTTCAAGCAGGATACACTCAACCAGTGGTTGGATGGGTTTATGACGGCTGACATCCCACAGTTGTGTAAGTATACAGATAAAGATAATTTAAATTAGATATAAAGCTTGATATAGGAAAGACTGGTATGCATAATTATCTTCTGTTTTTCTCTACATTTTATTCTACAGCTGACCAGGAGATAGTAGTGAACAGGAAAGCCCATGCTGATCATTTAGAAAGACTTAGGGAAGCAAGGGAAATAGATGCAGCACAACATAAGTATTATTTTCCAAAAGCAACAGTCAGGATACTCCAGATTAATGTTCTGCTTATAAAAACAAGCAAATCAATATATATCCACTAAGCAGAACAACACAGCAGCTGAGAATTTCTTCACACACAAAATATTTATTAATAAAAACATAAGCATTTTCACAGTTCTATTGACTGCTTCATCAGACAACAAATGAATAAGTATGCAACCATTTTTATACATACATCCTCATGGATGTAATTAACATTTAAAGAACTCATGCCTTTTAAATTCACATTTAAAACAACTCTACAATAAACCTTTATAAAAACACTGATATAAAATTATAAAAACATTAGTGCTGAACTATTATATATATTCAAAAACTGAAGTATAAATTATGCATATATATAAAAAAACTTATCATACTATCTATATAATGGTTTGGATTTTAAAACTGGTTTTATAGGAACTTTGTCATTTAGACCTCTACTGCTATTTGCTCCCATTTTAATTATCCATCTAGTCTCCATCTCTTCCGTCCTATTCTTAATACCCCCCATTCTATCACTTACATTAATTTTATCAATAATTAAAACCTTCGGGGGGCGTGGCCAAGATGAGCACAGAGTAGCAGCTTTTCTTATCAGCTCTGCCTTTACAGAACTTTATTGACAGGAAATATTGATATAAACTTCCCTACTAATAGTTTTTTTATTTTAATTAATTCTTTAAAATATATATTAGAATAGTATATAAAAAATTTCAAGTAGATTTTAAGTTTTCCTGTCAAAGTTACACTTGGAAGTACTACAGTAAAAGAACAGGATGAGCTTCACTAAATCTTCTCATCAAGAGACAATTATAAAAAAAGAACTACAGTCATTACTAACTACTATTCAGGAACTAAGTGTCAAGATGGACAAAATGGATATAAAAATTGACAATTTCAAAGAAAAGTGTTCTCACCAAATGGACATTCTACATGAAAATTTATTGCAACAGAGGAAGCAGATTTCAGGAATGGAAACTGCATTAAGTGATATGGATAACAGACTTCAGGAGAGTGAACATAATGTTGAGTTCCTGTTAAAGCAAAATTCTTTTCTTCAGACAAAGGTTGATGACCTTGAGAACAGGTCCCGTAGGAATAATGTGAGAATTTTTGGCTTACCTAATAACATAGAGGGAAATAATATGGAAACATTTTTATTTTCCTGGTTGCCTGAAGTACTTGAACTGCCGGAGGCTCTTTCATATGGTATTGAAAGAGCCCATAGATCAACGGTGACATCTAAAAACACCAAGAGTAATTATACTAAATATGTTATTGTAAAGTTCCTATCAGCCCATGATAAGGAAATGGTACTAAAGACTGCGTGGGCAAAATCCCCAATCAAACTGAAGGACAATAAGATACGCTTTGATAATGACTATTCTTCTTCAGTATTATCAAAAAGGAAAATTTTCTTGCCTTTAGTCAGAGAACTAAAAAAGAATAAAATAAAAACCCATTTGCTTTTTCCTGCAAGACTGAAAATATTTTATCAAGATGGTTTTAAAATTTTTGACGACCTAGACAATGCAATAACTTATATAAAATCTAATAACATACTGGAAAAAGAAGATGAAATGGAGTGGGCCAGTCCTAGTCTTAAAAGGAATACTGAGAACAACACTTGGAAAACATTTGACCCTAAAAAAAAATCAAAAGATGAATCATAACAAGTACATATTTGCACTTGATTCACTCAGTTGGGGAAATGAAACCGGACATCCAGGTGAGCTTTTGGTATTATATTTAATATAATGTAAATTGGTTAACTAAATAGTTGTCTATTTTGTTTTGTAGAATAGTCGTTTGTTGGGGTTTTTTTTTTCATTTGTACTATTTGTTTAAGATTAATTATCTTAATGTTTATTGGTTTGATTCCCATGGATGCAATGATTTTCCTGTCTCGGATATCTATGCTTCCGGATGCCTTGTAGTGGTGCTTATCATTAGGGGGCATATTTGTTTATCTTGATTTTGGTTCTTATAGTGGTTGGAAAACTTTTATTTAGTTATAATTGCTTTATTTGTATTTTAGTTGATTTATGGTTAACTGTTTGATAAAGGAATCTTGTATGATAGCCTGATGTATAGTTGCAGAATTGCGGTGATAGTGATGGTACTTCTGACTCTAGATGTGAGAGGGAGTGTGGCTGGAGTAATGGTAAGGCTTTGTTGTCATTTCCGAGTTGTTGGTGTGTTTATTTGGAGGCTCTGGTTTGGTGCTCTAGCACTGTAGAGACATGTGTGGTGTTGCTTGTGTTAATTGTATGTTTTGGTGCCTTTGTGCTTTGGTCGGAGATTAACTGGAGAGTCTGGTTGATAGTGTGGTGAAGCTTTGCTTGATAGCTGTTATTGCTTCGTGTTGTGTACACGGGGTTTTTTTTTCTTTCTTTCTCATCTCTCTCGGTATAGAGGGAGTCTCGAGACATTGCCTTATATGTAGTTAAGTAATGTTTTACTTACTATTTCCCGCCGGAACTTTGAAAGCTTTATCTTCATGATGAGCTCGAGACTGTGATATCCATCGTGGCTGGAAAGCTCGGAGCTTTCTTAAAACGTCATCATGAAGGCGTCAGAAGTAAATTGATCTTTTGATCCTCACCGGGAAGCTACTGACTCAAATTTTTTTCCTCATACAGCATATAGAAAGAAGATATAACTAGATTACTACTTTCAACTTATTGTAAGACATTATATGCAATAATCTCTTAAATAAATAGGGATTATACTACGCATGTAGCCTAAATACTTTTTCTGATCATCATAGGTATTCTTGAGCCTTATGTATTTATAAATGAATAGTATTCTCATAAAATATTTGCTTTATGTATGACAAGGGTGCTGATATCTTGATGAGAAATACTAGTTGTGATGTGTGCATTTTTGGAAGATTTAATAACGCTACAAGCTGTTTATATACTTGTGTTACATGTACATTTTTTATAACTATTGACTTGCTGAGAAAATATTCATGAAGCATTTATCAAAATGTTAAATGTATAGACGTATATGATAGGTTATCTCAGTTATTTTATAAATGCATTTGTGTAATAGGCTGATAGGGATGTACCACATAGGCAGCAATAATATTACAAGGACAGGTGCATTAAACATAGTTAGATCTGTTTATCATTAGAAAATGTGAAATTTTCATCTTTTGTTTTGTTAATGAAATAGCTTTTCAAAATTCAAAGATAGTATAAGCTATAATTGAATAATAAAAAGCTCATTATATTTAAATAAGGCTTTTATATAGTATACATGAGCTATTTAAGCACCTTGCTTCTTTGAACTAATATGACCTTTTCACTAGTTTTCAGTGTGGTAATGGACCCTTTGAGGTAACTCAAATTAATGCAATGAATGGAAGATCAGACTTTTAAGGTTTATTAGTCACTCTTCTGTGAGAGACTGCACCAGGGTGTTTGGTTGTAAGAAAAGTAACAGGATGTTGTTGGTTTTACTTCTTAATGAGTAATCACTATATTTGGTTTCTGCAAAGAAATGCAGTGTTTATTTCTTTCAGAACAATCAGTATGTTAGTTGATTATTAGTAAAATCACTTTTATTAGCATCTTGTTTATTAGCTGCCAATGCTAGTGGTTATTGAAGGCCCTTAAGTGATTCATTTACAACCATGTCCCAGTTAGCTGATCACCTATGGCAGTACTATATATCACACTTCAGCCTTTATTAGCCATATTTCGGTAATAAAATAATGCCATAGTCTCTTTTTAAGGTTCTTATCAAATGTGATTACTTTAGAACAGAAGAGTGAACTAATAGATCATAGTAGTTCTTAATAACCTGCTAACTAATGTAAGAAAATTCTGTACTTTATTCCTAATATGTAGCTGTCATCAATTTACTAATTGATACATTATATCTATACATTTGGTTCATACAAAAAAATTGTTTATGTTATTGATGAGAAGCCTTATTTTTATAGTTATGACTATAGACATTTAGGCAGGTGCTGACTGGATGCTGCTTTTGATAGGAGGTCGATTCGAGTGACTGATGTCATTCGAGTTAGGAGTTTTAAACTCCAAAGGGGTTCGGGTTGGTTATTTTGTTTCATGTTTATGTTATAAATATTTTCTAATAACTTTTCAGACGTTCATATCTTATGTAGTAGGAAACAACCTTAATTTTAAGAATATGATACTCTTACACTATGTTTGTTCTAATGATCATAATAGTATTCCTATTAGATATATTCTTGTGTATTTCTTAGATCAGTATGTTTATATTTACATCATTTAATTTTCAATGACTACACAAAAAGGTATATCAGTTAACATTAATGGTTTAAATAATCCTAATAAAAGGAGGAATTTAACTAGATATCTTAAGTTACATAAATCCCAGTTAGTATTTTTACAAGAAACTCTCTTAATAACAGAGGATATATTCAGACTTGAATCTAGAACATATAAGATTTTAGTAAGTTCTGAACATACTTAGAAAAAGAGAGGAGTAGCTATCCTATGGAACAGCATAATGCTTTTTCCTAAAATAATAGATAAATATAAAGATAATAAAGAAATGTTTTGTGCAGTCACCATAGAAATAAACAGTCAAATTTTCACATTGCTTAACATATCTTGGATCCCAAGGATAGGGATAAACACAGTGAAACAACATCTAGATCAAATTGTACTATTCTCTAAAGGGAACATTATTTTGGCAGGAGATTTCAATTGTATTCTAGATTACAAAGACTCTAGTACTAATGGGAAGAGAAGAATATCTACATCATCTAAATTATTAAAAGACTTTTCAGATACTTATTTTTTGAAAGATATAAATTATTTTGCAGATACTACTTCTTTGTTTTACACCTTTTTTCTCATAGACATAACTCATACTCGAGGATAGAGTTTTTATTTCTAATAATTTAACAGATTCCTTAAACAAATCAGAAGTGATTTCATGTCCTTTATCAGATCATAATTCTATAATTTTTGAAGTGGTAGTCAATCCAAATTTTAATATTCATATAAAAAGAATCCCAGCTTATATCACAAAATTAAAAGATTTTAATGATTTCATTTCTACAGAAGTACAGAATTTTTTAGAACTTAACAATACTAATGATATATCAGAAATTTACATATGGGATGCCCTAAAAGCTTATCTATATGGTAGGATATTGAATTGGTTCAACAAAAAAAAAAAAAAAGAAAGCTTGGGATAAAGAGCTGCAAGATATACAATGTAAATTAGACACTTTAAAACTTAGTAATATGGGTGATAAAGATATATCAGATAAAAGAAAAGAAATAAATATGATAAATAATAAATATCTAGAAATATTAAAACATAAAACGATGATCAATATAGAAAAATTCAAGTTTATAAATTTCTCTTCTAACCCTAAATCCTTAAAATTCTTGCTAATAAAATGAAAAGATTAAATAGATTTAATCATATTAATGAAATATTCTCCCATAAAAAAGGAAAAATGGTATCGGAAATTCATAATATATTAACAAAATTTAGAGAGTTTTTTATAAACATCAACCAAACAACTACTGAAATTAACTCTAAAGAGGAAATAAAAACATTTATTAATAAATACACTAAAACAAGACTTTCAGAGGAACAAGGGATTTCTATTGATAAACAAATATCTTTCAAAGAACTTCAAACTCACATTACCAAATTAAAGCAAAATAAAGCACCAGGTAATGACGGCATCATTCCTGAAATTTACAAATTACTACCTATAAGTGCTCTAAAATTGCTTTATAAAGTATTTAATCTTGTTCAGGACAACAACATAATTCCATCTTCTTGGAAATACACTTTTATTTCTCCTATTTTAAAATCTAACAAAGATCCCTCTAAGTGTACTTCATATGATAACACTAAAAGAATATTAACATTAATTGATTCGGTGAAAAATCTTAAAACAAATTTAACCCTAGTTAGTTTAGATATAAATTGTGCTTTCGGCTCAGTTACATGGGGATATTTGTTCACTCTATTAAAGGAATTACATTTCCCCAATAATGTTATCAATCTTATCACTCTGTTATATGAAGGTAGCCAAGCTTATGTTAAAATTGGCACTAGTATATCTCAAAATATACCAGTAGTAAAAGGTACTAAGCAAGGGTGTCCTTTATCCCCTCTTTTATTTTCATTAGTTATGGAACCATGGGCAAATTTAATAAGACATGATATAGATATTGAAGGATACAAGTTTAACCCCACTATATCATCTACAATACATATTGATTATTCTTGGGAGTAGAAGGGAATCTATACAAAAACTTTTTAAAAACATGGAATATTTTCAAAAAAATTCCGGCCTTACTTTTAATAATAATAAAACACAAATTATTTTAACAGGTTCAAAAAATACAATATACCTGATGAATATAATGAATATATAGCACAGTCTCAACAAATAGCATATTTAGGTATAATTATTACTAACAATATTAAAGATACCATTTAAATAAATTATGAAAAAGTCTATTACAGTTAGAATATTTAATAAATAAATGGAACAAATTACTCTTTTTTATGGATGATAAACTTTTAATAATAAAGATAATCATGCTCCCCAAAATCTTAATATAATTCAATCTTTATCTATACCTCCTTCTTACCAAATAATTAAAAAAATTAATTCAATGATTCAGAAATTTTAGTGGTTCCCAAATAAGCCAAGGATTGCATTAACATACCACATGTATAATTGGAATAATGTGGGTATAGCCTTACCAAATTTAGAAATGTATTCAATGTCATCAGTATTCAATACAATCTCTCTTCTCATTGATGTGGAATATACTGCTAAGTGAAAAGAGTTTATAGAGGTATTGTCACAAAATACCAAAGATATAAACAGTTCCTATAAGCTAAATATAATTAATAATCAATTTATTTGGATGTTAAAAGATTATATTTCTGAATTTTCTTCTCTGAGTATTAACTCTAAGTATATAGCTTTTCTTTTAAAATCATTAAAAAAAATATATTTAAATATAATATATATATAAGGATTGGCTTGTTTTACTCTTCCCTATAGCCTACACACACAGAGCTATTTTCTCTTCAGATTATACAAACATGTCTATATTTCAGAAAAAGGATTTAACATTTTGGCACCAAATGCTGATAAATAATGAGATAAAATCCAATAATTTACTCTTGGAAGAGTATAAACTTGATTCTTGTTTGTGGTTAGAGCTTCAAGAAGCTAGACAATATGTATTAAATAAATTGGATTCTATGTGTCCTATAATTAGGAAAATATTCCCAAGCTAATACAATATATGATTTTAACAGTTTTGCATAAATCTCCTGCTAATAACAAGTTATCAAACATTTATAGGGCAATTAAATGTGATTTAGATACACATTCATATAATTATTGGAAATATTTTTCTTTAATTAATAATAATCCCCCTTCTGAGAAAGACAAATTTAATATTTTACAATCAGCAAGTATGACTACTTCTTCTTTAAAATGGAAATTATTCACATGGAGATTTTTAAATAGATTATTTATCACTCCTCATAATATAAGTATATTTTCTAAAAAGAAAATAACATGCTGGAGATGTAATATTGAATTGAATGCTGACTGGTCTCATATGCTTTATAACTGCATATATTTAAGAAAATTTTGGGATGATATCAATAACTTGTTGCAAACAATTTTTACTGATAATTTCTTTATATCTAAATCACTTGTTTTATTTAATACACCTGTTCCTGATTGTGTAAAAGAAAATAAGTACCCTTTGGTTTGGTCTATACTATCTATAGCTAGAAAAACAATCACTAAGAATTGGAAATCTAGTACAGCACCTACATTTTTGGAATTTAAAAATATTCTCCTTGAAACATGTAATTTGGAAATGTTAACTATTACATCTAGATCATCTAGGAATACTACATTATATAATTCATGGAATATCATCTATGAACTTCTAGACAAATAGTTTATTAATTTATGTAAACAGATGATTTTTATTAATCCTACAGCTACATTAAGAAAATTGTTTTTGCATGATGAACGTCTTTGTACATAGTTTAGTTACATTGGTTTATATATTAGAAAGTTTGTTTTTTTAATTTCTTGGTTTTTTAACTTTAAAGAAAAAAATGTTATAATTTCATGGAGATATTTGTTCATTTTAATAATTATTTAATAAAATTCTTTGAAAAAAAAAGAATTAAAACCTTCAAATAATGCTTACTTCTATTATTCTTAATATGTTTGGCCAATGCGTTGGTAGATATTTTTCTGCTTATATTATATTGGTGTTCTCATATTCTTTCTTTTAACCTGCAATCTGTTTTACCTATGTAAAAGAAACACCACTATACAGAGTGTGCTAAATACACTATGTGCATAGTATTACAGTCAGCTTCTACTTTAAATATACATTTCTTATCCATATCTGGATGTAAAAACTGACTAGTATTATCTATAAATGTTCAAAAATGACATTTCTGACATGGTTTCGTAATCAACATGTTCCCTGTTTTACCTATCTTTGTTTTGGGGTAACATAAAAGTCTTTTTAAAGATTTCATATTTTTAAAAGTAAACATAGGTTTTGACCCTACTGTCTTGTTAATCTGTTCATCAGCTGTTAAAATTGGCCAATATTTCTTATATACTGCTAAAGCTTAATTAACTTTACTAGAATAATATATTAGCATTCTCACTGAGTTAAGCTCAACTCACTCACTATTCACTGTATCATTCTCAGAAAAGTAGGGTTTTGCTTGCATTCTCCTCATATCCTTAACCTGTGTTAGAGCATAATTAGCTTTTTGACTTTTATAACCTCTTTCATTAAACATATTCTGTAGTTCATTCAATTCTTGCCCAATGTTATCATTTGCACATAATCTATATACTCCCATTCCCTGTCTCTTCACAATATTTTTAAATATATGGGAAGAATGCATACTTGTTCTATGTAATACATTATTTCTATAATTTTTTCTCCTATGAACTCTGGTATCAGTTCCCATTACCCTATCTTTTTTGTGATATTTATATCAAAATAGTGTATTTTTTATATGAAATTTCCATTGTCAATTAAAAAAAAGAAGTATTATTATTTAAATAATCATGAAATAATTTTTAAAGTCTCTTGGCTACCCTCCCATATTAAAAATAAATCATCTACAAATCACTGGATTAAACTAATATACCTAAAGAAAGGGACATTAATAATTATTTGTTCTTCCCATGTAGCCATATCCAGGTTGGTGTAGCTATTTGCACAAGATGTGCCCATAGCCATGCCATCCCTTTGCAGATAAATCTCATGTTCAAAAATGAACACGTTATTTTCAGTACAGTCTCCATCAATAAACATAACAAATCAACAGTCTTTCTATTAAAATCACTGTGATCTATTAAATATTTCTGCAACATTATTATGCCTCTCTCATTGGGAATATTTGTGAATAATAAATGAACAGTTAAAGTAACTAATATTAAATTACTATTGTCTACTTTATTCTTGAAAAACTGGTAGAGGTCTTTCAATAACTGTTTTGAGCCTCTTAATATAACAGAATTTTTATCTAACAATGGTCTACATTTCTTTTTAAATATATAGATATTGATTCAGTACACCAATTTCTTCCCAATACAATAGGTTTCATTGAAGGATGGAGAACATTTTTATGTACTTTAGGTATTCTCTGCATCATTGGAATTAATTTTTCTTGTATCAAAAGATATATATACATGTTATAATCTAAAGTAAGAGATATAACACATTAATACCCTATCAATCAGCTTATTAACAGCACTTTGTAATCAGCCAACATCTGTTTCATGCTTGTTATATAATAAGACCAGTCCATAATAACTATATGGCCCCCTTTATCTGCAGGGGCATATCATTATAGTATCATCATTCCTTAGTTCATTGAATGCTTTATATTCATCACCAGAAAAGTTCTTAAAAGTCTTAATTTTTGTATAGGAAAAACTAAAACTTATATATAATTCATCTCTACACAATTTTTCATAGACTTCCAAAACAAGGTGATTCCCTGGAACAAAAATACTTGGCTTGCATAAATGAAATTCATTATTACTTGCATTATTACCAAAAGTAAGTCTCAGCATAACAGATCTCATAAAACATTTAAGATCTATAATAAAATATGTTACCTCAGCTTTGATAGCAGGAATGAAGGATAAACCTCTTTACAAACCCATTATTTCTGTCTCTGTTAGTGGTCTATTTGAAATATTCCAAATTAAGGCTTTATATTGGTTAACCACATCTTTTTTATTGTATGATTGCTTTTCATATTGAAATATTGCTTGCATTTCCTTCACATTCTGCTTCTGGAACGTTGTTGAGGAGTCTCTATATCCCTGGTAGAGGTAACGGAACTTGCAAAAAAACAGTTCTTGTCTCATGTTTAAGGAAGTATCTGTAGCCTTCAAAGTGGCTGCATGATGTCTCTTTTGGTTTGTTTATCAGTGATACAACCTGTTGTTAGTATTCTCCATTGTCTTCCTTCTTGCACCCAGATGGTAAATTATTTCCATTTCAGCTGAGCTCTGCAGAACTCTGGAAGTTCCCTCCATTGTAGTAATCACATTTGAACCTGACGTAACATTCCCTGTAGGTGTTGTCTCATTTCCTACATTCTGATTGGTTCTTTTTTCCAGTTTCGGCCATACAAACACCTGCCCATTTATAAAGTAATTTCTGTCCCTCTCTATTTTTTAAAGTTAAATCTGTATTGATTTTCTTCCACAGATGTTGAGGGAATCAAGAATGTTATTTAATTTCTGATCAATTATCATTGGCAGAAACATGCCATATAAGTAATTTTGAAGAGTCAGTATCTTATCTTATTAGTTGTGCTTCTTGTGGTTTAAAAAAAAAATCAATTAACAGTTTAATATAATTGAAACTCAAGTCCAGATTCATTTTTTGCCACTTAGTAAGAAGTTCAGGGTGTGTTTCTCTATATGTTGTCATCTTAAACACCCTCAAACCTCTCAGGACAATATATTGTTTTAAACATACTTCAAGATGATAATGCTGCAGCAATTTTTTATATCAGTGTTTGTTATAAAGGTTTATTGTAGAGTTGTTTTAAAGCTGAATTTAAAAGACATGAGTTCCTTAAATGCTAATTGCTTCCATGAGGATGTATGCATAAAAACAGTTACATACTTATTCATTTGTTAATGTCTGATGAAGCAGTCAATAGAACTGTGAAAGAGGTTACGTTTTTACTAATAAATATTTTCTGTGTGAAGAAATTCTCAGCTGTCGGGTTGTTCTGCTTAGTGGATGTATATTGATTTGTAAGTATTATTTTATTTTATCTAAAGTACTGCTGTTCTATACAGTAGTGGCAAATTAAGCATACATATCTTAACTGTAAATCAAGCACAAGCCAACTGCTGTAGTCAGTTGTCATACTGCATTCAGATGTTGTGGGTTCAAACCCCACAGGTACTAGATATGTTGAAAATTATACTTAAAAAGATTACATAATAATTTCAACAAAATTGGCATATATGCCATGCTATTTAATTAATCTGTATTATTTAATCAAGCATATCAAAGTCAAAGTCAAAGTAAAATTTATTGTCATTTAGAACTGCACACGTGTAGCCTAAACATAATTTCATGCATCAGCTCAATTCTTGAGATTACAAAGAAAAGTGAAACAACACATACAAGTAGAGGAATAAACATAACTAACAAATACAATACTACTCCCAATACATGTAAGAAAGAGCAGACATTTACCAACACTCATATACGAAAAGAATACCCCTCACTGAGTTAAATTAACTACTATATTTAAAGTCATACAAAACACAGTACAGATTAAAATGGCTAAGTTTTTTGTCTAATATTGTACTTGAGTGAGTTAAATAATACTAACTATTAATTAATAATATATAAATATTGCACTTGCTTGGAATATATGTTAGTATATATTGCACAAATAAATAAAAATTGACTTATTATGTGTCCAGACCCCTGGGACTAGAGCCCGAGTTCAGAAGTCTAATCACTGTAGGGTAGAAATGGTTACTGAATCTTGTAGTCCTGCAGCAGATACTGCGATATCTCTTACCCAATGCCAGATGTTTAAACAGTCCATGCGCAGGATACGTGTTGTCCTGTATTATTTTGGTGGCCTTTTGGATGCTAGTTGCAGAATAAAGATGTTGTATCGATGGAAGAGTAGAACCTGTTACCATCTCTCCAACCCTCACTATTCTTTATAGCACCTTCCTTTCTGTAACTGTGCAGCTTCCAAACCACACTGTGAAGTTGCAGGTGAGGATGCTCTCTATTGCACCTCTATAGAAGGTGGAGAGAATATGAGGAGGAAGCTTAACTTTTTTCAGCCTTCTTAAAAAGTGGAGGCATTGGTACTCTTTCTTTATCAGTTGGCTAGTGTTTCCTGGCCATGAGAGATCCTGTGATATATGTACACCCAGGAATTTCATACTCTTAGCCCTCTCTCACCATTGATCCTGAGCTATGGGTGGTTTGTTCTCCTTTTCCTGAAGTCAATGATAATCTCTTTGCTTTTGCTTACATTCAGGTCAAGGTTGTTCCCCTCGCACTCACTGATCAGAGATGTCACCTCCTCTCTGTACCCCCTTTCATCCTCCTTTTTTGATGAGCCCTGTGACTGTGCAGTCTTCAGCAAACTGATGATATGGTTGGACTTGTGCTTAGCACAGCAGTCATGGGTCAGGATGGTGAATAACAATGGGCTAAGAACACATCCTTGTGGAACCCTGGTGTTAATCATGATGCACTTTGATGTATTCTTACCCGAACATATCCTCTGTCGTCTCTCAATCAGGAAGTCCAGGATCCAGTTATAGAAATGTTTACTGATTACTAAATGTGCCAGTTTTTCTATCAGTTTCCTTGGTACCACCATATTAAATGCAGAGCTGAAGTCTATGAACAGCATCCTCACACAGTTGTCTTTGCCCTCTAAATGATCAAGGCAGATGTGTAATGCTACTGATATGGCATCAGCCATGGATCGGTTAGCTCTGTACGCAAACTGCAGATGGTCAAAATCAGGAGGTAGGCATGATGAAAAATGCTTTATGATCAGCCGCTCAAAATATTTCATAACAGTGGATGTCAGAGCCACTGGTATGTAGTTGTTAGGGCTGGAGAAAGTGGTTTTCTTAGGTAGTGGGTTGATGTTTGCTTCCTTGTAGCATGAGGGTATTTTTGCCATGGCAAGAGGGGTGTTAAATATTTCCTTGAGCACTGTGCATAGTTGATCAGCACAACCATTTTAACACCTTGCCCAGTATGTCATCTGAGCCAGCAGCCTTCCTGGGGTTCACTCTCCTTACCTTTCTTCTTGCCTCCTCTGTGCTGAGACTGAGTATTGCATCCTTCTCATGAGTGGATAGCTTTAATTCCAACCTGGTGTTTCTTTCCTCAAATCTACCAATGAAGATGTGCAAAATGTCCAGGAATTTGATGCTATCCTCACACTGTGCTGACCTGATTTTGTAGTCAGTGATCTCCCGTATGCCTTGCCATAGTCTCCTTGCATCCTTCATGTCTTCAAAGTGGCTCTGTAACTTTCTGTCATACTCCCTCTTAGCCTCCTTTATACCCCTCCTCAAATGACCTCTTGCTACACTTAGGGCTGCTTTGTCCTTAGCCCTGTAAGCTGTGTTTCTTCCCTTCAGAAGCTCATATACCTTAGGGGTGAGCCATGGCTTCTGGTTAGCTCTAATAGTGATACTCTTGGTATTTTTACCCCATCAACGCAGTTTGAAATGTATGCCATCACTACCTCAGTATTCATCAATGTTCAGATGCTGATTCTCTGTGGCTGCCTCCTTGAGCATATCCCAGTTGGTTCTTTCAAAGCAGTCTTAGAGGGCCTCCATAGCCCTCTCAGGCCAAATGTTGATTTGTTTCTTTGTGGGTTTCTCTCTAACCAGTGCAGGTTTGTAAGCAAGATGGTATAATGGTCAGAGTTTCCCATTTATGGAAGTTGCACTGTCTTATAAGCTTTCTTTAAGTTTATGTACACCTTGTCCAAGATATTATCACCCCTTGTAGGAATGTTCGCATACTGATGGTAGTGTGGGAGTACTTCTTTCAGATCTGCTTTATTAAAGTCACCAGCTGCCACATGTACAGAGTCAGGATATTTGCTCTGCAGCTCACCCATGTGATTGCATAGTTTATATAAAAGAGTCTCAATGGTATTAGCACTAGGTGGGATATATACCACTGTTACACTGACCTGATTCATCTCCCTGGGCAAGTAAAATGGTCTGCATTTAATGGACAGGAACTCGAAAGTTCTCACAGCAGTGTGACATTATGATTTCACAGTTGCCGCACTATCTTTTGTTATCATAGATGCAGACTTCTCCTCTGGCCTTTCCACACAGTGTATGTTTTCTGTCTGCATGAAACAGTGCAAAATTCTCTACATTTACTGCACTATCATTTATCTTGTCATGCAGCCAAATGTCAGTAATCAAAAATAAACAAGTATTTCTCACCTTGTTCTTAATGGAGTGTTCCACTGTCAAGCACTTCATCTTGCTATCCAGTGATTTTACATTAGCTAGCAGTATAGTTGGTACTACAGGTCTGTAGGGGTTTGCTTTTAACTTTACATCAATACCTGCTCTGCAACCTCTATTCCTTGTTCTCTGGCATCTCTTACTCTTTTTTGTTCTTGTCCAGCATATTACAGAAACCTGTTCTACCAGTTCAGGCACTTTAGAGTTTGAAGAGTTAAAATAACCAGCTGTTGTAGCTATGTGCAAGTAGTAGGCCCCAGATACTCTACAGACTTGAAGGCATCCAACCAGCAACATGTAGATGTCGAGTGTTTAATTTCTGGTAACTTCGGTCTAGTACAAGTTAATGTACATTCAATTGGAAGTGCAGAAACTGATTTTTTTCGAGATTTTCTGTGTAAAAAAGACAGAATATGCATATCACTAAAATGAGCTGACACAGCCACAGCCAGATAGGGTGCTGACATTTTTTTATGTGCAATACATGCATATTATATGGATTACTTGGAGCAATCATCAGTTATAGTTTTGTTAAAAAGTATACTTAAATGTAAAAGTAGAAATAAATTATTTATATTGCACTAATTTTTTGCATATCATATATGGTGCTACTAATTATCTCTTTTTATTTCACTTTCTCCAACCCTTATATCTCTTTTCTGACAACACACAAAATGCTTTACAGCACAGGGAGATAGGCCAGCCTCTGTGGCTTAGCTTGTCCCTGCTCCAATGGCTCCTGCACCAACACCCAGTTTATCTGGGAACCAACCTTGCAGCACTGCCTCTGCTGCCCCTTCACTACCTGGGTCCTCCACATCAGGTAGCATTACTCCAGAAGCTGGTGCAGGGGTACCCTCTGGGCGTATTGGTGCAGGTGGGGATTTTGTCACCTGCCAGGAGAAGCCAAGCATGGTTTGTGAGGTTGTAAAAAGCACTGTTGGTGCATGTCTCAGCAGGATGGAAAATATGCTCGCTGGAATGCTGGGGAAACAAAAACATCAAGCACTCTAACAGCAAGCTGAGGAGGGGGTCAGTGATGAGAGTTGAGGGACAAGTGATGGCAGTTCTGAGGGTCAGGACTAGATTCTCACTGTCCCCTCATTTGATGCGTATGGGACAATCATGTTCCCTCCCTATCCCCAATCAAGGTGTCCCCCAACCTTTGCCCTTCACAATCCCTGTCTCTTGTCTCATTTGTCCTGCTTGTCTGCATCTGCTGCCTCATCTACCCTACTTAAATGACCCAGAAATACCTACATCCCTTACCCAACTTTCCTCTATTACTAATATAAAAAATCATAAATGGGCACCTATCCCCACCCAAAAAAAAAATCTCTCTCTCTCTCTCTCTCTCTATATATATATATATATATATATATATATATATATATATATATATATATCATCCCATATGTACCTCTCCACTTCACATATGTGTCTTCTCGAAACAGTTCGGTCACATTGAGTATGCAACATGATTGCATTGTCACCCATCTTTGTTGAGGTGACAGTCCAAATTCAGCCAATATTCTGTACATATTCATTTTATACAGTTGAAGAAGTGGATAGCTATTGTTCTTTCCGACCTGCCTCGTTCACATCCTTATATTGCTTTCCCTTTGTTCTTCCCCCACTTGTCTCCCATTTCACCATTTTCCTATCTACCCCATTTTAACACCTTTAATCTCATCAAAGATAGAATCACATACCACATACAGAAATAAGAAATCTCCAATGAAGTCCTTCACTTTTTGTCCCCTGTGTTTCTGTGGCATTTTTCATTGTGCACCAGTGCCCAGCAACATTGAATGGCTCTTCACATCCAATGGCATGGTACAGTTACCAGAGTTCAATGTTGCTAAACTCACTGTACTAAGGAAAACACAGTTAAACTTGAATAAAGGCACTCATATTAAAAATTTCATTTAAAAACACTCCCCCAAATTTACTATTCTTCCATGCAGGACTAGCTTAATCCTGCATGGAAGTGGCCGTTTAGGAGCAGGACAGCAGCAAGCCATGCATATTAATGAAGGTGCACTGCCTGAGCTCCTAATCTTACACAGAGCGTGTACGAGTGCAGGGGGCATGTCTGAGAGGAGAGCTCTCAGAATATACACACCCCCGCAATGAAAAACAGCAGAAAGGCCAAAGGAATGAGCGAGACCACTCATAGGTGTCTGCATATCCCCAGCAACATTCCCAACAGATGTACAACAGCAATAGTAAATACATATAAAATAAACAAACCTTTTTTTTTTTTTATGAACCCGATTAAAGCTAACCAAAGGTGTGCAGGTGTGCCCATCGCTTTGCTACGGTTAATGCAGCTTAAATGGCTGAAGAGGATAACAAGTAAGATATATGCAAATGAAGCAGTATAGCAATAGTGTAGTGGTTAGAGCATTTGCCTTATGAGCAGGCATTCCCTGATCGAGTCCCACTGCAGCATTTTCCATGTGAAATCAGTTCATAAAAACGTTTTGCTGTATAACCTACTAAATAACATATAATTGTGAGTTGGAGTACTGCATTAAATGCACATGTGAGGTGTCAGTGTCATAATGTTGCAAAGTCCCCAGATAAGCACATGTGCCCCATACAGTATATGTACACAGGAATCATGGATACAAATGGAAGGTACAATGTGTAATGAATGACAATTCCATACAGCTTCCAAATCCTCCACCTTCCCAAGAACCATTAGATATTACTGTCTAAATCAGTGCAGTTGTAAGTGGGAGTAAGCACTAGTAAGCAAGTGTAAGCACCAATAAGCAGTAGTAAGCATATTTAAGCACTAGTAAGCATGTTTAAGCCCATTTGCATGGGGGTAAGCACACAACAGGTTAAGCAATTTTGAAGCTAACTCCCTATAAACATAAGCAACCAGAGGTTAGCATTGCTTACCCTCACGCAAACCTGCGCAAACCCACTTACAACTGCTCAAAAGTGCCTTAATCACTCTGTATCCAACAGCCCTTGTTCTGCCCAGCAACAAAATAAACAGCCTTGCAGGTCTTGAACCCAAGACGCTATAGTCACAGTAGTTAACCACCAAGCCATCACAACAGTACAGATGAATGAACAAAACAGTCCTCACTATAGTAAAATCAAACTGAACCTGTGAAAGGAATTAGTATACAGTTATATGTTCTATAACCCACTACATAACATAAATATGTGAACTGGAGTACAGCAGTAAGCCCAAATGTGAGGTGTAATTGTAATAGATTGTTGAAGTCCCCAATAAAATACAAGGACCCCATACAGTGTACATACACATGAATCATGGATATCAGGCATATATATAAGATGTAATGAATAATAAATCAATGCCAGAAAGAAAATATAATGCAAAGTCTAATGTAAGCAATGCTAAGCATTGCATAGGCCAGCTTAGGAGGTGTAAGCCATGTGTAGGCCAGCTACCTCAATGTGCCCAGTGTAATACCCCTTTAAACAATGCCAACCTTAGGTAAGCAAATTTGCCCATAGCCTAGCCTTTTTAAAACCATCCAGTCACAGCAAAGTGTGGGAAATTGGCCCTACTTAAACCCAACAGGTGGGATTACATCTCATAACTGGTTGTAGCTTCCCCTTGCAGGCACCATGTCAGGAAGGGGGATTGGGAGTGCACTTTTGGGCACAACGCTGGTGCATCCAGGAGTCCAGAGTCATGGAAGGACTCCTTGTCAAAGACCATGAGCAGAGACTGCTGCAGGGCCGGTAACAGGGTTCCCAGTATAAGGCCGGAGCCTGGGACTGTCTCACCTGTGACCTCACCAGTGCCACTGGCATACCCCGAGCTGATGAGCAGGTCAGGCATCATTATGTTGACCTAAAGTGGTGTAAGGGGGACCTCTTAGAGCAGTGGATCCAAGAGGCTAGAATGGCAGGGGATGTCCCATTTGTGTGTAAGTATTACTCCACTGTGTGTGTAATAATTGCCAGCTCATGTATATCATGGATAGATATGGCTAAATATTCCTCTTATGTCCTCCACAGCTGCAAGTGAGTGGGCCGTGAACCAGGAGGCTCATGGAAGTTGCCTGGGAGGTTGCGATCTGAGGCAGGTCAGTAATACTCTTGCATATACTGTTATAGGAAATAAATCTAAAAGTATTAGTACATTAATTACCTGTATAAAATCTGTATTGTTTAAGGCAAGTGCTGCATACACCGGAGAATATGGCAGGAACAGTCTCATATAGTTTGTATGTAAATAAAAGCATAATAGCCTGACAATAAAGGTCTAACTGCCGGACTGCATGTGTATACTCTGGTATCTTATGGTAATGTAGATTTGCAATCACGTAATAGTACTGTTGTACTAAGCACTGTTATCCACACAGTGCACCATAAATAGAATGTGTAGGAATGCCTGTATATGACTGCTGTATTCCCCAAAGGCCATTTAGTACAACTGAGAGACACACATAGATAGAAAACAGGGAAAAGGCAGACAACAAAACCGGAATAGCACATGCAACTGAGACATGAATTGTAATTTTAGCACACACAGCCATGGTTTGAATCCTGGCAGTGGTAGTAGTCTGCATACAGAATCATACCCCACAACTGTACAGATATGTCCATAATGTCAATTAAAGTGGCCCATATCTGTTGCCTTTCAACCTGTCCCCCTGGGAAATCAGTGGGATGATCCCGGATGTATAGGCAGCAAACAGGAAATACAACTGATTGACATACATCTATGAGAACAAAGCTGGCACACTAGCAACTATCCAAAACCTTATGAGAGTAAGAAGCCACGTATGTCCCATTTACACCCCCATGTTGCCAAGCTGTGGCCAGAGTGTGTAAAGTAACAGAGTGAGATGTATGTGCATAATAGTAATGTGCAATTTGGTACTGTGTGTGGCAATATTCAGGTAGTGCTAACAAATATTTCTCCAACAGGTCTGTCAGATACCAGCACTGTGCCCAGAAATATAAGAATGAAACCCTGTACTAGTACTGTTTACTTTGATATTGTATGGCATTGTGACTGATGCAGTTGCTTTGAATAATAAGGTATTACTCAGCACTGTCGCCCACACTGTCCTACAAAATATAACTGTCTAGGAAATCCTGCATAAGAGTGTTGTAATACAAGTTCAGAATGCAAAACAACAGTAGAATTATAAGACAGAAAGCAGATAGGAGATATACAGCAATATCTATATAGCACACACAACTGGACAGTGTTTAAGATGTAGGAGACACAGCCATGGTCTGGATCCTGGGAGTGGAATTAGGCTGCATACAGAATCATACCCCACAACTGTACAGATAAGACCAGAATGTCCAGTATATGGGCCCATATCTGCTGCCTATCACCCTGTCCCCCAGGGAGTCTGTGAGATGATCCCAGATGTTTATGCAGCAAACAGGGAATACAACTGATTGTCACACATCTATGAGAACAAACCTGTCACTCTAGCAACTCCTGGAAGTGTTATGAGAGTAATAAGTCAAGTATGTTCTATCTACACCCCCATGTTGTCACGCTGTGACCAGAGTGTGTACAGTAACAGAGTGAGATGTATGTGCATAATACTAATGTGTAATCTGCAACTTTGTGTGGCAACATTCAGGTAGTGCTAACAAACATTGCTCCCACAGGTACATCGGATATGAACACTGTGCTGAGAAATAAAAACCTTGATTCCCTGTACTGTTACTGTTTACTCTGGTATTGTATGGAATTGTGAGTATTGCAGTTGCTCTGAATAATAAAGTATCACTGATCACTGTCATGCACACTGTGCTACATATTATAACTGAGTAGGAAAGCATGTATATGTGAGTGGTAAGTCACTAAAGGTTGAAGAGGGCAATAGTCTAGATATGTCCCGGTACACCTGCATGTGATCAAGACATGGCCAGAGTCTGTGCAGAAAGAGTTGGATAGCTATGTGCACAACATCAACCCGGAATCTGGGAGTATGTGTAGAAACAGTTAATTAGTGTTAACAAACATTCCATCCACAGGTATACCATGTAAGAGGTGTATACTGCAGGTAAAAACAGTTCATATATAATGATGATGACAGCCATATCACTGTCCAAACTAAGGCTATAGGGTAGTGTAGTAATACTTGTAAGGTACAGATAACAGCACTGACTAGGAAAGTAATGTGGACTACAGGAATATACTAGTTGTTAATTGACATTTATCTCTCCCCCCCACAATATCTCCAACAATAAACTACATACCCACCTCAACCAGTATGTAATGACTCCACTCTTCTAATTATGTCCCATTGGTTGATATATATTTAAATTTGTTTCCATGCATGTGCTATATTAAATTATTCCAACATTGGTGGCATGGTGCCATCAATGTACCTGCAGGCTGTTGTTATTACCACTGTGGTCCCATATATGCATGTGTTCCGTTTGCTATGCAACTGTTCCGTATCTGGTATTTGGGTTAATGGGAATATCTATGCATGCTGTTATACCTTACCCTGGAATTTGTTGACTATTACTATCCCACATATGATGATAAAATCTAAACACTATAGCACGTTTGGGAAGGCAGGTCCCAGCAGACCCACCTGTCCACCTCAGCTGGCCATGGCACCAGGCACCAGCATGCCTGAGGCACAACCCG